>NW_017306744.1:182988-214522 GCF_000935625.1 Nanorana parkeri
AGGTCTGCAATTTCAGTGTGCTCATCCTTTACCAGTACTTCCATCTTCATTCCAGTCTTCTTCCAGGTTCTGATTCTTTGACCACTTGATTGGCTGGGCCCTGATGACGTAACTCCTGCGCATGCACACAGGAGTGACTTAATCTCGGCCTATGCACTGACCTAAGCATGTGCAGCTCAGTTTACAGATACAAAGTATTGCTGACAGGAAGCTAGAAGCTTTTATGGCAGAAGAGACTTTTCGTTTCACACTTCACTTTCACCTTAATAGACACTTCCAGACTTGGCAGACAAAACATTTTCTGTAATCATACAACTACAACTGACATCCTCTACAACTAAAAACAAAACACCTAAAAGCAGATCAGATTTTTAAAAAATGTTTTAACAAATGCAAACACTCTGAAATTGCAAGTTAAAAATAGGTTGTGCACACTTGCAAATTGTTATGTCTCGTCTCCCAGCTGTTGCGCAGGCACAGTGCAGGCCCTGGGATCTATATGACCGCACTGCAGGCTGGACAGCCCAGAGTTTATAGGTTTTTAACACCACCCTCTTTGTACGTCTTCATGTTCCTATACAGTATTTGCATAAGGGGTAGAGATCATCACTGCACAAAACAGCGTGGCTCCTCTCATGACAGGTTTTTTTAAAACAACAAGTGGCTGATGATAGAGCACTGGAGAGGGAGAAATAGGTGGGGATAGAACTGCCCTATTACACACCTGGTTCCTAGCAGAGAAACAACAGTTATATTGACATACACTGAGTGGCCAGATTATTATGACCACCTGACGTTTGTAGGCAAATTAGCTATAATTAGCTCTAATTTCGCGCTGAAGTTGCTAGAGTTCCAGACCATTATAAATAGGGAAGCAGGTTGTTTTCCCACGACAGTAGAAGTGATTTTCTTCTGAAGATATTGGTAAACAACGCGATTTAACAGCCTTTGAACGTGGGATGATTGTTGGCGCTCGGAGCCATTGAGCGAGTATCAGCAAAACAGCAGAATTCGTTAAATGTTCAAGAGCAGCTGTTGTTAAAGGGTTTGAAGACTGGACTGTCAGCCGAAAATCTGGGTCTGAACGTGCGAATTGTGGCCGTCAGCGACTAGTCAATGTTAGGGCAGAACGGAGAGTGGCAAGACTGGTACAAGACAACAGAAGAGCAACAGTGCAGTGTCAGATTCCTCACATCACCTTTCAACATCTCGTGGAGTCACGCGGCGGCCCAATGAAGTCATCTCGTGGAGTCATCTCGTGGCCCAACGAAGTACTGATGGGGTGGTCATAATAATCCGGCCACTCAGTGCATACAGTATAGTTACACATTGTCTTGGATATAGCGTTAGTGCCTGCACTGTTGACACCAGGTTTATAGTATAATAATCTCACTGTTATGTAAGTACTGCTGTTTTCGATTAGTGAATGTCAAGAATGTTACTATCTCTGTAATTATAAACATGTGGAATCTTGATTGTTAATGGTTGTATGCTTCAGTTGCTGTATAAATAAGGGAAACTGGAGGGGTGAAGGTAGTGGGGTGTACGTTTGTTTATTTGTGTATTGCAAAAATATAAAACACTTTCATTAAAAAAATAATCTGCTTAAAAAAATAAAGCAGTTCCTATAGATAACTTTCCTTGTTTGAATTATTACATCACATAAGCACATCATCAGCCACTAATGCTTTTGAATAGACTAGGCAAGATGGCATATGGATAATATGAAATATGGACAGTGCAAGAGGAAACAGAATGGCAAAATGCATGTATACATATTGTTTTACTTGCAATCTCAGAGTATTTGCACAAATACTTTAGTTCTGCTTTATTATTCCAATCTCTCTTCAGGAGGGAGTTATGATATGGAGCAAGTTCAATTAAAACATTTTTAAAAATGTTTTCCACAGGAAATCTTTTTGCAAAATAATTTCTTGTTTATAACAGTGTGAATACCAAGACGTCTTCCTATTGTATTTCTCCCCAGCTAATCTGATCTGATGAATACTCAAATAGTTACTTATTACATTAATACATTGCCACTGTTGCTCAGTAAAAGTATAAAAAAGACATTGAAGACATGTAGATGTGTTGTAACATGGCGTGCAAAGCATTCAAGATAAAAATAATAATAATAAATATTGATTTGTTTTTTAGTTAAAGCACAACTTCAGCCAAAACTGTTTTTTTAGGTTTGTACAGAGTAGGGAAGGGATAGAAGCCCTGTCAAGATTTTATTGACATATGTGTCCCCCCTGGGGAAATGAAAAGAATATTGCCATCTCACACTATACTTGAGCACATCCTAATGCAGGTGTTGTAATGATTAACTTCTGGTATTGTTAATAACATTTATAGAATGCATCTTTAACACATCATCATTCATGCAAAACATTCAGTTTGATAGCATCAGATAATTATAAAACAGTGCAATATTTAAAGCTGTGCAGGTGTCCTTTAGCAAGGCTTTCCTGCATGGCTCCAAAACTTTGAACTGTGATGCATTTATCTGATTAAATAAAGTCAGATTTGTTTGCATAAATTATGTGCTGACCAGATATCCCACTGGGGAGACTGGAGAGATATGTTGCTAACAACATATCCTTTTGGTTAGATTCCCTTCAAAAGGATTACTAAAGAGAGCACCCTCCTGCTCCTTTGGTGTTGCTCCCTTGACTAACGCAATGTTATAAGAGCAGGCAAGTAGTCTCCTTAGTGCACTTACTGTATGTCTAGTGAGCTGCAATGAGATATGGCTGATAAGGGCTAAGTGTTCTGGTTACATTTTAGGGATTAGGTGTTAAAGCAAGGGTTAACTGCTGGAGGGGATTAAGATTTAAAGCAATATTTGAAGGTTATATTAGCTGTTAAGGACAGAGGGAACAAAGGGTTAAGGGGGTACTCTAGTGTTAGAAACACTTTGTAACATAGGGGCACTTGGTGAGCTGCAGAATTTACACAAGTTAAGTTTTTCTTACCTATCAGCACATTATTTTCTTCAGGCAGAGTATCTAAGTGGCTTCCTATAAGGATAACATGTGGCAAGGAACCAGGTTTATGAGCTAAGCTCAGGAATCGCAGCCAGAAAAGCATCTAAAAGACAATATTAAAAGAGAACTTATGCACAGAGATATAAGAAACATAATCAATATTTAAAAAGATACATATATAACAAGTATATCCAACGCATTCACATGCATGGATTTCCTGCTTATTGGAACCAGCAGCACCTGGGTGAAAGGGGCCTAAGTCTGAAAAGAATAGATTTCACACCAAATGTATCCTTACAAATGTAAAGTTCCTAATCAAACCTTAAAACTTCCTAGATAGCAAGCAATTGAGTTGCAAGTTTGAAAATGACTTACTAAACTATTGCTAGACTTGCCAAGCTTCACAATTGTTTTGCACCATTACAGCAAGTCTGCATTGCAAGTCTTCAGATCAACGTGCTTTGCAAAAGTGCTAATTTAACCTACCACAAGTGTGTGGCAAGTTATCCTTGCTATTTGGGTTATTATGAAGATTGTAACATTCAGACATTTACCCATTTAAGAACTGGATTTCTAGCTTTCCTACTCATACTTGCAAGCTTAAACACATTAACAGTTTAAAGACTTCTCCATTTTTTTAATCAGTTCTAGATTTCTCTAATGCCAATTCCAGAACATTAAAGAAATCTCTTTGTTTTATAATCTATTTGGCCAAAACAATCTCCAAAAACCAATCTAAAGATAAAATGGAGAGGAGAGTTACATTTTCCTGTCTTCAATGGCATTGAAATCCATTTCTTTTTATTTTCTAAACCCTCATTGCAAAACCATTGTCAATTGTCTTTAAAAAATCTACAAGGATGGTATTTGACTCTACAGAGTTGTAAAAATTTACTCCCATGTGCTTAGTATGTTAGAGAAAGTGCATGGTTTATAGCATTCTCCCCCCTCCATACAAAAGACAGTGGAACAGGCTGAAAATAACTCTGGTGGTTATATACACTCACTCTATTTTGTTTGTTCTCAAAAGTAAAACATTGCCATTGAGTAGCTTTTATTATGTAACTGATATACTACTGTAAGAAGAATGAAAATGCAATTTGGCTGGCTGTGTCTGCCTTTGGTACTTTTGAGTCACGTACCCATAATAAGCATGCTTTAAATGATTGTCACAAAGGGGTTGATTTACTAACCTTTTAAACACACCACGAACGTGTATACACCTCTGTAGTGTGTTCCCTCCCAGCATGATCTATGGGAGGAATCGAAACACCTTTGTAGTGTGTACACACCCAGCAGGTGTGTTGTGCAAAGCCCTGCAATGAATTGCAAGGTAATGTGGTGTAAATTAGCTCTAGGTTATGTTGCTTGCGTTGATGAATGCAGGAATGTAAATGCATGAGCTAACCATTTTTGTCTAAACTGTGAAGCAGCATTATATATGCATCATGTGCATGATTTTTCCATATATGGCATTAGTGGAAATATGCTTTTAGAGACTTTTTGGTTGATAAATACGTTTTGCTGTGTGAAAATCACACACACCTGGTGTGTGTGTGTTTAGGTTAGTAAATCACCCCCAAAGTGTCAGAGTTTATTATTTCTATACTTGTTCCAGGTCAAAGCATAAGCATGACAGTCACAGAACTAGCATTCTAAAGAAGAGGTAAAAAAGGTAGCTTCTATTATTTTATCATGAGAGATTCCCTTTAAGTTGTGAATACAAATTTGGATTTATTAAGCATAGGTAAAACTGCTACATTTTGGTTAATCGAAGACATGAGTACTGTCTGATAATAACACTTTATTAAAAACAGATAATAATAAAAAACCTGGTCAATTGCTTGTCTTTGTGCTCCATGCAGGTCACTCTCAATTCCCTTTAGACTGAAGACCAAACAATAGATAGTGTTGGGTCCGCTAGTGTTTAGAAGTAGAGAATGAGTAAAACAGTACTCCATTTGTCCTGCAAAGTCCCATATAACCAAGGAACCATCTGAAAGAAGAGAACAGTAAGAGACACAACTCATGTGCTATGTTTTGAACTCACAAAAATGTTACTGCCTTTGTTGTTTTACCACCTTACCAAAAAAGTAAAAAATGCATAACCACTCACCCTTTAGATCAGCCTGTGAACAGGACACCCCTTGGGTAGAGGGAGGAGTTTCAGGTCCATTAAAATAATACTGCAACACTGAAAGTAGCCCCATCTGTTAAATGAAAATGAGAATAAGCATAGTCACATTTCATATATATGTGTGAAGTTTGGTAATTGAGAGTTTAGCTGGAACTAGAAAACCCAGTCCTAATGTAGGAACATTCTGCAACAACTATGAGATGTTAAGATCTAGAATTGAAATGATGTTTGTATAGGTTTCAGTTACCTCTTTTATTGTGTTGACAAATGTGGTTTTTCCAACTCCGCTATGCCCACAGATAAAGAGCTTCACCTTCTTCCTAGGTCTCCCGCTCTGATTAGCAACCTCCTCAACAGGACAAGGCAAAGAACGTTCCTTCAAGAAAACCATCTGCTGCTCATAAAAAACAGAATTAAAATTACCATAGAAGCTTAAGAGTTAAAGGACATGCAGGCACAATGGGACCACCCCCTGGCACTTTGGTTGCCCAACGCTCACACAAACATGAATGCTCAGCCAAGTCATTAAAATTGAGTGGGATAGGAGAAACATGTCGGGAGACACTGCTGATGCCACTTATTTGTTCTTTTCTAGTACAGACAGCCATCAGGCATGTAACTCAACCCATAGATACAAGATGGTTTACCCAATCCAGACAAAAACAATTGGCCAGGTAGCTGTCATCTCATGTCTACTGGCAGCTTAAGTCTTGAATTTTGTCAAAATGCAGATTATAGTGTTTTCTTGCATTTACATGTGTCCTATTAAATTTGAACTTGTCTATAAATAAGGTGTATAAAAATGGTGTTAATGGCGGGCACCTCCGCGTACCTGCACATACCATTATTTCTTTTTGTCCAAAATATCCCTGTGATTTCCAGGCTGAAGCTGAGGCTCCTAAAACTACGCCTAGGCATGTTCTATAGAAAAATCTCTCATGCAGTACAAATCAAGTGCTATAACATATCCCTGCTTCCCACCACTCACAGCATGTGCACCTGTGTCCATCAGCATAACCTACAGCAAAGAGAGGTGTATAGTTTGAACTGTGGTATTTTGGCAAGGGTGGATGGCATAACCTTTAAATTTGGTTACAAGTTGAGACCACCGTTTGGGTTTGATCAACCAGCAGTGCAGGGGCACTTCTGCAGTAAGTGTCCATATGTGCATAAACATATACACCATTTTTTTGGATCAAATAAAGCTCTTGACCTTTCATGACTAAATAAAAAAGCAAAAAATATCAGAAAAATTCTTGAAGGATCAATACTCTAAAATTGTATATGCCGCATTGAAGAGTCCTCTGAAATGATCAGCGCATCTCAAGTATGGTTAAAGCTTGCTTTTCGAGCAAGTTAAAATAATCACCATAATAATAATAATAATACAGAACAAGCCTTACCTTGGGCTAAAATGTTAGTATTTGTCCAATACTAACTTTGACAAAGACCCAGAAGATCGAAAACCCATGATCCCAAAATATATGCTTACTATGTATTTTAATTATGGCTTTGGCAATGGTTTTAAAGAGTATGTAAAGCCATTTTTTTCATTTTTGAAGAATAAGGAGGAATTAAAAATGTCAAATAAATACAGACACACAATCACACACACCCATACACACATACAGTAGGTTGAACTGGATGGACCCCTACTATGTTACTATGTCTCTATTACTGTATGTGTTCCTATTGGGATAAATCACACTACTATATTCGTCCTGGTTACTATTGTCACTGAGACAGGAAGTGAAGGGAAACCAAAAATGTAAGAGTTGTCGTCACAGCATAAATCATTGGTAAATCTTCCAATAAAGACAAAGGTGCTGCAGACTACTGTCTATGGTGGAAATTCCACTCACTTTTGGTCTCCCCAATGAGACACAGACAGAAAAAAACATAACAGGGGTTTAAACTCTTCACTACTCTATCCAAAGCTAAGAGAATCCTTTACATACACTTTAACATGATCAAATAAAAGAAAGTATTCAACATACTTTGGATGTGCTGATCGCTTTAGAGGAATCTTCCATTTGTGACCCTTCAAAAGCACACAAATTGTGCACTCCCAGAGAAGATGCTGGGGAATTTTTTACCAGAATGAGCTGACCTTGTTTGATTGATTATATGCCACGTACCTGGGTTTGGTTCTGGATCAGCCTTATAACCCCAGATGGAGCTTTTATTTTTATTGCTTCATCGAGAGCAGTGAGCCCACTCTAAAAATTAAAGCCAAAGATAAGTTGAGAGACAAATTATTGACTTACTGCAACAAGAACAACACCTGTACAAGTTGTATCTCCATCGTGACAACAAATGCAGACAGCGGGCTATAAAAATCAGGCAACGCAAGAAACTATAGACGTTCAATGTTAACTGTAGTCTCTGATGTTCTTTTTTTTCCCCCTGGGGAAGATTTATCTTCATTATAGAAAATCTGAGCACTTCTCATTGGTTCTAAGAACTCTACTACTCTTTTTCCAACGAAATGTAAACATTAAAGTCATGTAAGGGAGTGACTTGAGTGTAGTAATTTTAATCCATTACACTAATTGTTCATGGAAGCCTTAAAAATAGCTAAAGTTCCCATAAATATGCCCAGTTCTTTAATATTTGTCTGGCAATGTTTTTAGAAGCCTTTGGCCTTGCAGCACTTGGGTCCCTGGTTTGAATCCAGGTACTCACTGTGCTTGTGTGGGTTTCCACCAAGCATCCCAGTTTACTCCGTGCACTCCAAAGACTTGCTGTTAGGTTAAATTACTCCTGTCTAAATTGGCCCTAGTGCGTATGCATATGAGATTGGGACCTTAGACTGTAAGCTCCTTGAAAGCAAGGACTGATGTGAATGGATAATATGTAAAGTGCTGCATAAATTGACAATGTTATATAAATACCTGTAATAAATAAATAAGCCTACGGTGTAGGTGTTATATGAGGTACTGAGAATCTGTGTGAGCCTCACAATTTGGTGTTATCAGATCATTTTTGGTAAACAGCAGATTTGACTATAGCCTCAATGTGTAGATTCAGGATTACTTCTTATCCAGAAACAGTATTTATTTGTTGGACTTGTACGGAAACAAGCAAATGGGATTGGGGTTGCTTTATATCCTGGGTCTGCCGTCCATCTTGATCTACTCCTGCAGATACATTTTTCATTATGGCCGGGGACAGTGCAAATTTGTTTCCATTTCCTGGTTTAGATTAGCAGTAAATGCCCAAGACTTTATGTTTTATCATCTTTCTGTAGCCCACTGCATTTTCCCCCCAAAATATCTGTTCAGATTGGGGGATAGTGATGGATAGGAAAGACACATAACATGTTCTAGCTCTCTATGGAAAAAACAACCCCTGTACTCACAGTTATGGCAGACTGAAATTATGGAATTTGGCTTTTCCATGCAGCCTGTTTGTCTATTATAGGCTTTGCATCATGGTCTTTTCATAATTAATCTTTGGCAAGAGGTTTGCACTGTTCAATTTACTTCCACAATATTATACTGTACTTGATAATACTCACCGAGTTTCTACTCAGAAGGTCAGTCTGGTATTGCAGAGCAAGTGTGATCAGAAGTTCTAAGTTCTCTTTGGCTGCCCCTCTCAGAAGGGTGAATACAAAATTCTCTTTGTTCTGTCGAGAACAAGACATGAAAGTGACACTTATAAATATATGTCAGTAAATATACTTTTATCATTTGCTATATACAATAATATATAGTTTGGTAAACTAGTACCACATGCTCCTATTTTATTTATCTCTCTCCGTTACTTCTAGTCCTATTTAAATAAAACTTGCTGGCCATTTCTATTTTCAAAATAAAGGTGTTCAGGTGTGAACAGGGGCCATTGAAAATCATGGTAATTCTTGTGTTGGGTGTTTAAAAGCAATTTTCCAACTGCTCAAAAACGCCTTAGATTGCACAAAACAAAATCATTATTTTATTTACTTTAAAGTGTATCTCAACCATACTATCTTCTCTACACTACACAATCCCCATTTCTATGTAATGGAGATGAGGAAAGGAGGATGTGTTTGTAGTCAGATGCAATATGTTGTTTTGGGTTACGTTGGTGCAAAAATGTTTGTTTTTGGACTTTAATTAAAAAACAATAATATAGTATAGGGTGTTAAGGCAGTAATATCAAAGGTCCAATCAATACAGAAATACAGTATTTAGGTTCTACACTCATTAGTATTAGAAAAGAAGGGCAATGTGGCCCACTTATTACTTAGAATTTAGGGGCACAACATCATTTAAAATTGATTAGGGAGGAAGGGATAGGTTTTATAATCTCAAATATTGAATATTCTCTGGTTAACTGTCCCTTATGAAGTGTCAATAAGGGGGCATGAGTGTCACTCCACACAAGCAAATTACTTCAGAGTCCTTCTAGTTCCAAGGACAAGACATAACAATGCTGGGATATGCATGTTTCCCTGCTTAGAGTAGACATAATCCTTAAATACTGTTTTCACTTTTTTATCCTATTTCACATCTCAGTGGTGCCGATCTTCTGCGTCCTCTCTGTATCCACTTCCTGTCTCCATGCATGTACTCCAGTCTTGTAATTATTGCATTTAATTTCTTGGGGTGGTTTTCCAAATGGTGGCAACAGGAAAAACATGCCTGTAAAATGTGTGCTGAAACGACCACATACAGTCACCACTGATGCTCGTGTGACAAGGTTGCAACACAGGAGCACAACTTGGGGACAGGGACAGAGTGTTTACAGTAAGTGTCTGAACCAAGATCTTCTGGCAGCCTTACCTGGTATTATTTTACATTGAAAGCTTTTCACTTCAAAAGATTAAAAATTACTTGTAAATGACATTACCATGGTAAACCTTATATGAGACATAAATGAGAGCACAAATTGAAGCTTCGTGTGATAAGTTATATTATTAAAGGCTTACATAATTATATTATATAAAATCAAATAGATAAAATATTATTTATATTAAAAATAGTGGATACGGTCTTCATTTACTACAGCACGGATTCTTACCCAATTTTGTATTGTAGGATTTGCTCCTTTCTTCAGTAAAGCCTGGCAGATGTTAGCGGAATAACCAGCACTTTTCAAGAATGCAGCCAAATGTAAAGGAGTATTGCCGCACTAGAAAACCAACATCATATACACATGATTTTACTTAAAGAAGTTTTAAAGTCACAGCATATGCTATCCTGTTATAACCTCAGCACTGTAATAGGCATACATACTAGAATTGTTCTTGATAATGCAATCAAAGCTTACTTGAATAAATCCCTTTCATATAGTGAGCGCTGCCTTATGTATGCCCATCCTGAAGCACTTCAAAGTTTGATACTCAGATTTCTATGTCACTCTCTTGTGCCTGTTCACATCTGAGCCATGTGCATACTCAATGCTCAGAAAAAGTAAAGGAGCTGCTTGGTACATAATCTCACTTTTTTTGGCCCCAATAGACTTCAATATTCACGTATGAGAAAAAACTATAAATGCGCAATTTCAGTTCAAACAACCATCTCCTAGTAACTAGCTTTACACTGGCTAAAACAAAAACACTCAAGCTTGAAAACACACAAAATCGTGTACAAATGTCGAAAAAAAGGTGTCACACGTCAGCTCTAAAGCTCGTGAACTGAGCAATCACAAAACACTGACTGCTCGGCTCATGGTCTTCTCCCTGTAGTCACCGCTCCCTGCAGGGATTTCCCCTCTCTCTCTGGTCCTCCAGCGCTTATTGGAGGGACAGACAGTAGAGAGGGTGGGCACAGCTCAATCAGGCAGCAGGGTGGATCCCGACAATATTGTAGGGATCTTTTCCACCTGCAGCGCGGCTTTGTGCTGTCAACAAAGAGCAGGCAGTAGCCCACTAGATGCTGACTTTGGGTCACAGGAGTATATTAGTAAATGTACTCTTTTGATCCTAAAAAAGGACTATAATAAAAAAAAGATTTGGCCATAATTCCCTTTTAAGTAGTAGCCTTTCATACTCCAGAAAGAAGCAGGATATCCATCTCCTCCACAGTACACATTTATACATTATTTTATTTTGAATTTTTGTCGAGAGCAAAGGAGCCGCAGTGAGGACTATTTATAAGAAAGCGCAGCCAGTATTTTTCTTGCTACACTATTATGGTTTAAAATGCCTTAGCTTTACATTGTTAAAAGAAACTGTTGGTCTTGCACACTCACACACCTTATCCTGCAGGTTTGTGTCAGCTCCATTAGCTAGAAGGAAATTGACAACTTCTAAGCTTTCACCTAGAATGGCTTCATGAAGGAGGGATGAGCCCTGAAACAGAGAAACATCTGAGAGATTGTTGTCTGCAACAAAATACAAAAATGGCAGCAAAGAAAAAAGAAAAATAATAAATGAAGAGAAAGGGTAACACGGTTATAACTTGAAAAAAATGAATGATAGCAAACAACTGCAAAAGCACACAAAGCTTTTAGAGAAGTGAAGGGGATTTATGACAAATAAGTCAATCATAAATGCAGGATTAAAGATTTTAAAAACTTTAAAAACAGTTACTAATACAACACCAATTATGGGTTATTTTTCTAACAGGAAACAAGCAAGTCTAATATTTAATTCACTGATATATAAAGGGTAGGCTAATACCATTCTATATGTAATTGCATTTTTAGACACCCCTGGCTCAGATCTGAAGTAACCAGTATGGAAGATGCAGTTGTTCAAGGGCTGCACATTGATTCAATACAGTCCCTGTGCAAATGTTGTTGCAGTCCACCTTGAAATCTATTAGCTGAGAATGGATGGCCATAGATACCAAAGTGCATTCTGACATAGAGATATACTCCAATCACCCTAAGGCTTGTCTGCTTTCCAGGCTCAGATGTGAAGTAACCAGTATGAAAGATTCAGTCGTTCAAGGGTTGTACATTGCTTCAAAACAGTCCCTGTGCAAATGTTGTTGCTGTCCACCTTGAAAACTATTAGATGAGAATGGGTGGGCATAGATACCAGAGTGCAGTCTGACATAGAGATATACTCCCATCATCCTCAGGCTTGTCTGCTTTCCAGTGGCTCAATAAATATGCTGGAGGTCACCAAGTGTTCCCATTGAAAGAATTGTGGTTTTCCCCAAAATGTTAGCCGGGGGTGTCTGGTGTTGCCCACAGATATCTGAATGCTGCCTAATCGGTCTGAACCACCTGGGACAGGCGAGTGTCACCACATGTTTTTCCAGCACAGGCGCTGGACACGATTTGCATAAAGAGAGGCCTGGGTTCCAGGATCCTCATGTATATGACCACTCTTTTTGGCAGCATGCGGTGTGAAAGGTCTTTCACCCCAGAAAATTGGGAGGTGATGTCAGCAGAGGTGTCTGTATGTAAAGGACTTAGAAACTGAATATTCACAATGTTGACACTTCATGGAATGTCCATAAAACACCACCAATGTGTTTTTACTAAGATGGCTACTTTTGCAGGAAGGTGTATGAGTAACTTAATGGAGAAGTATGGGGAGAGTAAAATGTACTGTTCCCAATAGGTAGAGCTGTTGTGTGATACTTAGAGATGTCACACACAGGTTCTATTAATCTAGAGCTGAGCAATCACAAACTGCTGATCACTCAACTCACCAGACTTCTTCTGGGTTCAGCATCTGTGACCTCTTGATTGGCCGGTTGGCATGACAGTGTGCCGGCTAGCATGAGAGTTACTTCATCTCGGCATGCAAAGGCTTTGCACTGATCTGCGCATGTGTGGCTCAGTGCACAGAAAAAAGAAACATTGCTGACATAGAGGTAGGAGAATTTTGGAAGAAGAGACTTACACATCTCTTCTACTATAAAATACCTACATGTCAGCAATTTTCCCGCATGTTATTTTTCTTCTGCTTTAAACACACATCTTCACTTTATGGGAACAAAAATAATAATTCACATTTGTTCAGTTCTCTTATTTTCTGCTCACATGAGCCAATGACGTAGAGAAAAGAAGGGACAGCCCTGTACTTGGTCTGCAGACTGCAAATTTCATATAACAGAGCTGTTATTGCTACTAAAATAATTTGTTCAGCCAGTCCTGATATTCAGACAGCCCTGCCAGATCAGGGCCATTTTCTCCGTGGCCCCTGTTTGCCCACAGCCTGTGACTCACATTTGACTAGCCCCTAGTGCTGCCACTGTACAGAGGATTGAGAGATGAAAATACCAAGTCAATACTGGCGCGCCTTATGGAGCACTCGAGACTGTAGCTTCTGTGACAGCTTCTATGACAGAAGCTGTGACAGAAGCTGCAGTTAGTGACCGCTGAGACAGGTGGCGCTGTGATTACAGCGCCACGGTCTCAGTGATGACACAGAGGAGGCGAAGAACGTCTATTCTTCGTCTGCTCTATGGTTATCTCGATCGTCGCCGCTGCTCGGTTTTAATACGAGTGATCTCATTAGATCACTCGTATTAAACGAGCAGTGGCTCCTGCTGCTGAACTCGATCGCCGCCGCCGCTGCTCGGCTTTAATACAAGTGATCTCGTTAGATCACTCGTATTAAACGAGCAGTGGCTCCTACTACATGCCCGGCGCCCGAAACTGCATGTCTCGGGTGTCAGGATTCGCTCCATAAGACGCAGGCACTTTTTCCCCCTCCTTTTGGGGGGAAAAAAGTGCGTCTTATGGAGCGAAAAATACGGTAGTTGCATTTAAAATATATGTAATAGTTTTTAATTGGTACAATTTATAATGAATATGTTAATGGTTTCTTGCATTGTTTTCTATATCCTCTACCTCCTCTTGTATCACTGACCCCCTCCCTTTTAGATTGTAAGCCCTCTTGGGCAGAGCCCTCCTTACCATCTTGTCTTGAATTGTATTGTGATTGTAATGTCTTCCCATATGTTGCAAAGCGCTGCGCAAACTGTTGGCTCTATATAAATCCTGTATAATAATAATATTAATATCCTCCTGGAGCTCAAGTTAATTTTCCGTAAGGCATTATGCGCTTTAGTAATCGAGACATTTTTGGACATACTAATTAGTAACTCATCATACATTTCTTTATTCAGAATAGATATGATACAGTATTAATACACTAAATTACATAGTGGTAAAAATAGAAGTCAGTAAAACAAAATTTATTCAAATAAATGTCCAAAACAGGCCTACTTTAATTTGAGTTGTATCATTGCCAGTTATACCTTAATACTTTGGTCATTTATTGCACCAGGGGTCATCGAAAGAAGTTGTTTAAGTACTTTCAGGTTTCCTCCAAAAGCCGCAAAATGCAAAGGCGTTAACCCGCTCTGTATAGAATACAATATCACACATATTTATATACCACAATAATGAATGGTGAGGAGCCACATTAAACAAATATGTCTGTGAAGGTTCTTATTCATCTAGGACTCTAGGTCATGGAATATCTGTAGAAAATAAGTCAAGGCAACTGGACTTGCTGTATTTTTCTTGAAGACGTTTCGCTGGTCATCCAACTAGCTTTCTTAATTCAGTATTTCTACAGCTGAGTGACACACAAATAAGATACATTTTTGTTGTTAAAGGAGAATTATGAGGTAGTGCTTTTCACTTAGCCTCATAATCTGAGCCGACTTGTAACAATGAAACTGTCACAGGTCGGCTCACTAGATCGGGAAGTGAGCGAACACAGCGAACATGCAGAGAGCCGTGACAGGGGAGTGACCGGATTCTCCCCTCCCCTGTCCGATCCTCCAGCGCTGACTGGCGGAATGGACGGGGGAGGGTACAGCTGGCTCTGCCTCTAGATAGGCAGAGCCAGCTGTTAGTCACGCAGCTGGGCGGAACCAGACATAATTGTCGGGATCCGTTTCAGCTGCGGCGTCTCAGTATACCGCGAGCTGCAGCTCGCGGTATACTGAGCTTTAGGTAACGGGAGAACACTAGTTTGTGTCCTCCCGTTACCCCATTGGAGAACTATGG
This sequence comes from Nanorana parkeri, assembly GCF_000935625.1. NCBI lineage: Eukaryota > Metazoa > Chordata > Amphibia > Anura > Dicroglossidae > Nanorana > Nanorana parkeri. The sequence goes on from NW_017306744.1 coordinate 198,028, forward strand.
GGAAAAGCCCTAACCCCATAGTTCTCCTTTAAGGTACTTGAATGCATTTTTAAGATTTAACTCTTGAGTTAAAGTGCTGCATGCCAAAAAAATCAGCAAAAAAAAAAATACTTTTTTGCTTAAAGCATTACGGTCTGTAGTGAAAACCCCCCAATAATGTCTGACTGCTTAATTCAGTGGATTGTCTCTTATTACCACATTCTAGCGGCTCATGTGATTATCACGAACAAATCTTCTTACTTAGCACTCTGGAAAGAGGAAGTGACTTTAGTACTTTTGCCAGCAACCACAGAACAGGAACAAGTATACAGGTGAAACTCGAATAATCAGAATATCGTGCAAAAGTAATTGCAGTAAGTTCTGCAAAAGGGGCCCAAACCAAGTACTGAGTACACATGCATGCTTGTACTTTTCAGAGGTCCGATATTGTTCTATGTACAATCCTTGTTTTATTGATTGCATGTAATAATCTACTTTTTTGAGGTTGTGGATTTGGGGTTCTTGGGGTTGAATTATCTTGCTTTGCATGTAATGAGTCTATCTCATATATTAGTTTCACCTTTTAAGTTGCATTAGTGAAATAAATGAACTTTGCACGATATTCTAATTATTCGAGTTTCACCTGTATGTACCTGAACTGAAGAGACTTAGATTTGTTCAATGAAAGTCAAGTTTGACTTTTGAAACATAGAAAAGCAATGCCTTGGAAAAACCACTACTTCAAATTCCATCTACCCATTAAGGCATTTTAATATTTTCATAACTCCTCTGATGGGCTGAGGGCTCTTGGGAAGAGTAATGAGGTTGGGTTCAGTAATATTTTCAGCAGCCTATATACTAGGGATGTCCTGATACCACTTTTTCAAGACCAAGTACAAGCACAAGTACTGTCCCTACAATTACTTGCCGGTACCACTTACTGATACTTTTTCTTAAAGGGACATGTGATATTTTTTCTAAAACAATACAGGCTAATGCTTTTAAGGCAGTTTCTCACCAGGGCTGCGTACAGATCTCAATAGAGCTGAATACACAACATGTCACCAAAGCTGAATACACAACATGTCACCAAAGCTGAATACACAACATCCCAGATAGCAAGGATAACTTGCCACAAACTTGTGGCAGGGTGAAATTGTAATTCTTGTTAACTTGCTGCACACATTCCTGGCAAGTTGTAGACTTGCAGAACACTTGCAGCACAAGTTCTAGTTGACACTTTTTGAATTTGTAGCAAATTTGCTTGGCAAGTCTACAGCAAGAGTCCTGCAGGTGTTAGCAAGAGCTCTGCAAGTGTACAGCACTTTTGCAAAGCACATTGATCTGAAGACTTGCAATGCAGACTTGCTGTAATTGTGCAGCAAAATTGTGAAGCTTGGCAAGTCTAGCAATAGTATAGCAAGTCATTTTCAAACTTGCAACTCAATTGCTTGCTATCTGGGATGTCACCAACGCTGTGAATACACAACATTTCACCAAAGCTGAAAACACAACATGGCACCAAAGCTGAATACACAACATGTCACCAGAGCTATATACAGATCTCTACAGCTCTACAGAGCTATATACAGAGCTATATACAGATCTCCACATGCCACCCTGGGTGGCATGTGGATCTCTCCAGGGCTCTGAGGGAAGTGGCTATGCTGAGCGGGCAGGTGTCTGTGGGAGAAGTGATAGTACACCAGCCTGAAATAGTGAGTTGAACTGGCAGGTGCAGGCTACGGGGCTATACTGTGTGGTGTGGGGCTGTTTATGGCGGTGCCTGTGTTGGGAAGGAGGAGATATAGAACCAGACAGGCACTGCCAAGGACAGCTACTGCCTGGTCCCCAGCAGGCTATCTGAGGTTCCCACAAGCAAGGGAACTCAGGCAGCCGCTGTGGTTTAAAAATTTAAAGGGTCGGTATCGGCCTTAAGAATCAGGGCATTTTCACGAGTACAAGTACAAGTGAAAATGCCCGGTATCGGCCACGATACTTGTATCGGTATCAGGACATCCCTACTATATACAGAAAACTCTCAGCCCCTGCCACCAGCCATGATCTGCCTGCACAGCATGGAGAAGTACAGAGACCCAGTTATGACATCACTCCGTCATTATAAGGTATATATTGGAAACAAAAAGGTTTTGTTTAGAAAAATAATTAGCATGTTGATGAGGAGGGGAAGAAGGAATCAGGGAAGGCAAAATATAAGCAGATTAATCCTCAGTTTTTTTTTTTTTAGCATGTAATTTTTATTGGAAAAAAAACAGAAAAAAAACTTCTGCATACATACAGAACGCATAATAAGAAACGAAACATCGCCATAACTGAGCGTTGACTAACATAGATGAATATGAACAATCAATCTTAATGTTTGTGTTAAATCACAATCAAGCCTTACAGCCCGGGGGGGTAGGGGTACACTTGAAAAGAAATAGGGTCTAAATTGGAGCATAATGTAGACATATAAAAATATCAATATTACATTTTAGTACCTAAGAAACATAGATATGGACACAAGCAGTGCCATCAGCCTTGCTATGTAGTATTGGACATAAAGGGGTCAGTCTGGAGGCATCAAGTATTGGCAGCCTACAGGACATCTAGTGCACCAAGTGATCCATCGAGTTTTGAGGTGAGATACCACTTAGTGAGTTGAAATGTCGTCATAATTTCCTTCAGTCGGTTTGTATGAAGCTCAGTCACTAGGAATGTGGACCAGGTGGCAAAGAAGTTTGCAGTGAGGGGTTGGTTTATCTGCGCATCTAGCAGGTCAAGGGACATCAGTTTGTGTAGGAGGTCTTTTACTACTTTTATTGTGGGGGGGCTTGGGAGCAGCCAGTTAGTTAGTGTCGCCTTCTTTGCCGCCAGTAAACATAAGTGTTCCCATCTAGATGGTTCACGAGGGACAGCTATGCCTGCCGTGGTAGCCGTATGAAATAGGCAGAATATCGGGCATATTTGTCTGTGGGTACCAGATATAGAGGTAATATACTGGAGCACCCCTGTCCAAAAAGATTGAATAAGGGGACATAGCCAAATTAGGTGGTCTAAATCCGGTGATGGGGCTTGGCATTTGGGGCAGGCCGTCAGCCAGTCCGGGGGAGAATTTTTGTATCGAATATTGAAGGCATAATATGCTCTATGTATTATTTTGAATTGGGTTAATCCTCAGCTTTTATACTGAAAATACTGCTCTCCTGGACCTTATTCACGCTGGGTCCTAACATCATACAACATGCAGTTTTATGTGTTTTTTTCTTGTCTGTCACCTTGAACTTCCAATTCCAAAAACACATGCTTACCGCATTTCGGCAAAGAATGTCATGTCCATCCTGCAGCAGTTTGAGTACGTCTTCTAAGTCATCATTATGGGCAGCATAATGCAACGGTGTATTCCCATTCTAAAAAGGATTGTTAACACACACAATGGGTTGGACTTGATGGACATATGTCTTTATTCAACCTCAAATACTATGTAACTATGTAACATAATTACTCAGAGGTGTGTTATTTCAGTTACACTCTATATTCTGAGCTTAAGGTGTAAAGCTATGGTGCAGAGTATACATGTATCAAGGGATGAATATTACAGGTATGTAAATGGTATAAAAAGATACAGGAACATGAGATCAGAAAGCTTGTATGTGTTTTTACATTTTTTAGGCTTTTTTTTGCTGCCTGTGCCCCACAGGAGAAATCGCCTTTCATTTCCTGTCCTCATGACAAGAGTGAGAGGAATGGGAGGTGATGGGAAATGTCTCCAATGAAAGCAAACATAATGATGCTGAGCAACAATGAGAAGTTATATGTGAGTAGAGGATTTACTACATTCACTGGAGTGCTAGTACTAGGAACAGTACAAAGCAGCACAGATCTCCCAAACAGGGACACAGACAGCAATCAAAATATCACAGAAAATGTAACCCCTCCCCATTACATAAAAACAGGCTTTCAATGCTATCTGTTCCCCAATCGGAGAGGTTTCTCCTTATTTTTTGTCTCAGTGACCTCACAGGAAATAAGGGAAAATCTCCCCAATTTGGGCAATCAATACCTCACAGAGGTTCTACCCCCTCTTCTACCTTCTCTTCAAAACTGAATGTTCCTTTAAGGAACAAACAATAAAAATATGATAAGAGACAAACTAATAACTATAAGGTCCTGTGTCAATGGGGTTTTGGCGATGGAATCAGTTAGACATCAGTTTAAGAATTAATTGACAGGATCATTTGACCTTCTTCCTACCTCATTCACACGGGTTTTGCATTATTATAGACTTGAATGGGAATGCAAACCCCGCTTAAAGCATACAAAAGCCCATTGACACAGGTCCTAATAGTTATTTTGCTCTGTTACTGAATACTGAATGCTTTTAAAAAAGTATTATTAGACTGAACGTTTTACCTCATCAGCAGACAAATGCAAGCAGGGCATTCTTTCCAGATTTCTCTGTTCCTGCTCTCTTTAGTTGTAGTATGTCTAAGAAAGGAACACTATATCAGAAACACATTACACAAAACACATACAGCTACAGATAGTGTGTGCATTATCAGTGATGTCTTTTGTAGTATTGCAGGGGAAGCAACTCTAGAGAGGTGAACAACATGGAAAAGGCCAAAGATTACCAAAAAAGCAGCGTGCTTTTTTTTAACAAAAAGTAACTTAGAGTGCAATGGTTAGTAGCAATCAAAGCAGAGCTTAGTAGTAACTAATACAGAGTTCAGTAACACAAGCAACACAGAATGCAGGGATTAGTAGTGAGTAATGCAGAGTTCAGTAGCCAGTAGTATTTCAGAGTGCAGGGGTCAGTTGTATGCAATGTAGAGTACAGAGGTCCGTAGCAAGTAACGCAGAGTGCAAGTGTCAGTAGAAGGTAAAGCAGAGTTCAGAGGTCAATAGTACGTAACACACAGTGCAGAGGTCAGGAGTAATTAACACACATCCATCCAAAACTTTAATAAGAAACGAGGGGAAATCTCTCTTCAAGGACGGAAATCCTCCCTTAAACATCCCCTTGGAACACTGCTCCATTCAACAAAGCTGCTCAGGGAGGTTTAGCGCTGTTAATAATTAGAGCAGTGTTGGGGGGAGGGGGGGGGATCAGACCTTTGGGGATATTCTAACCACTCACAGCATTGCATTTAGCAGTTAAATTAAAAAAAGAGGTGCACTGAAATGAAAATTTCAAAACCGAAATGAAAAAAAAGTCAGGCGCAACCCAAAAATTTATTTTTGTTATTTTCACTTTTTCAAATATTTTATTTTTATTTATTTTTTATAAACTTTTTAATATTTTAATTGTATTTATTTATTTTTATTAAATATTTTCATTTTCTCTTTACTTCTAGGGACTTCTTGTAAATATTGGGGGCCTAGACCCCTGATATTTCCCTTTTAAAATAGAAAAAGAGATTGAGGGCAGAGTATGTTTACTATAACCACAATCATGAATGAACAGGAGGTGGTGTAGATCACTTCCCATTCATTCATAATTGAGGATATAGTAAACATACTATGTCCTCAATTATTTACAAACACTCAGGGATCACTGATCACTGAGTGTTTGTACTTCTTTTCTTCCCGACAGCTGTCACAGGAGGCTGAGCAAGCGGAGCTCAGCCTGCGGTGACATCGCTGGCTGTCTCCGCCCACACCGCTCTCGTGATCTGTGACAGGAGGCTGAGTGGTGCTTGGAGAAGAGACGTTGGCCGCTCACAGCGCTCTCCTCCCACAGCGCTCAGTTGCCTGTAACAGTTTCTCTCCTCCCCGCTGGGACACAGAGCAGCATGCAGCGGGGAGGAGAGAAAGAATGGATGCACCACTATAGTGGCCAGAAAATTACCCTTTCTGCATTTTGCCAAAAGTGCAATTTTCGTCTGATATGTTTCACCGGTCGATATATGGGTGCATCCCTAAAAAAGAAAATAATAATAAAATAAAAGAGCTCCATATTTATTACTGTATATGCAGCCTGACTGCATAACAGTAATCAAAAATGAGGGTTCAACTTAGCTGTCTCTTCAGTTACCTCTGTAGTTGCATGTACTGTAAAGTAATTTATCCTGAAATATCACAACAGAGGCTGTGAAATGGGATTTAAGGTCATTTCTGACAGGCCGATACCGAGTATTTGGGCGAGTACTCGCTCTGATACTTACCCCCTATACCGGAATTTCCGGTCAGAGGGAGATTTCCTCTGACCAGCAGTACCGCGAGGGAACATGGAGCCGACTTCCCAGCCAATCAGCATTGAGCCGGCAAAAAAGCATGGACATGGCTTCCTGGCCAATCAGCATTGAGCCGGCCAATCAGCATGGAGCCAAGTACTCAATACCAAAAAAAACTGAATCGGTTTAATTAAAGTTTAATTTTACCACAATGCCTACAGCTACAGAGGTAAGTTAGTGTTTGAGTTAGGGATGCACCGATACCGATAATAGTATCTGTATCACGGCCGATACCGAATATTTGGACGAGTACTCGCTCTGATACCTACCCCCTATACCGGAATTTCTGGTCAGAGGGAGATTTCCTCTGACCAGCAGTACCGCGAGGGAACATGGAGCCGACTTCCCAGCCAATCAGCATTGAGCCAGCAAAAAAGCATGGACCTGGCTTCCCGGCCAATCAGCATTGAGCCGGCCAAACAGCATGGAGCCAAGTACTCAATACCAAAAAAAACTGAATCGGTGCATGGTTATTTTGCAGCTTGTTTGGAATATATAAATAATTTAATGTGTATAGTCAGGACACAGGTTTACTTTAAAACTGGCTAGCTTCTAGCTTGCTGAATTCCACCACTTCCTTATATCTTTTGAGGATTCATACATGAGGATCTCTGGACCCTAGCTATGCCCACCCAATAGTGGCCCAGGTGTTACATTTTAGTTAATGTAGCACTAGGAATGAGATTCCAGAAAGTAGCATTAAAGCTTAGGCATACACCTTACAACCATCGCACGACTTTCGTTGTGCGATGGTTGTAAAATGATTAAAATTTCGTACGATCTGCCCATCTTGAGGGGCGGGCTTCTGATGATTGCAGAGCTGAGCAGGCAGTGTGTGCTTGCGCACACCGGCCCGTGCGGCATTCGTCTTCCGAGCACGCCACCAACCCGCCGAAAATCATACGATTTTCAGTAGGTTTTCCAGCGTGCTTGGAAGAGGAAAGTCGTGCAACCTTACAGTAGAAGCGGTCGTACACTGCCCATACACCTGCCGATTATCGTACGATCGCGGGATAATCGGCAGGTGTATGGCAATTTAGAGTTAGCTTAGGGTAAAGGTGCCCATACACTTTACAATTTCTGCTGATTTTAGCCCGCAATCGTGTTTTCGTCCGAAAATCTGCCAGTTGATCGGGAGTGCACATCCGCAATTACTGTACAACTGGCAGATTTTCATCTTTCAAGCAGGCTAGAAAATGTTCATCTAGTTGGACAAAAATTTACGGATTAGTGGCGTTTTTGTACAACAAAAATCTCAAGATGAAAACTGCCCATGCTCAAACGAAAATGTGGTCGTTCGATTGATGTAAATCGGCCAGTTAGTGGTGCTGATAAACAATTGTGAACTACATTGGTCTGTGCATGATGGAACAAAATTTGAACAAGGGTGCGATGTCAGGACAAAAAAAAGTTGTACAATGGTTGTAAGGTGTATGGCCACCTTAACCTCCCTGGCGGTATGATTTTTTTTTTCTTTCCTTTTTTGCTCTGTTTTTCGTCTTTTTTTTTTTAGACGGATGCCGACATCGGCTGGAGGACACAGCGGGGATCGCAGACAAGGTAAAAGGCACGACTCTGTATTCCCGAGTGTGGCTCGGGTTTACCGCTTATGGTACAGAAAATTAACCCCGAGCCAGACTCGGGAATACCGCCAGGGAGGTTAAGATATAAGAATGCAGAGGATCATTTAGTTCATCAACAATACCCAGTGATGATATATGAGTCACAAGTGATTGTTTTTTATTAGAGGAATCCATAGAAATAAGATATTCCCATTAACTGTCTGCTATTTGTAACAAAAAAGGTATGCCTGTGTGAAATAGTTAAAAGATCCTGCACAGAATCAAAGCATGATAAACATTCCTGTGGCAGGTTCTTTAGTGTGCTTACTTTAAACAGGAACATTATACAGCAGACAATAGAATAGCTTACAAGGAACCTCTCCATGAAAACACAGTGGTATGACCTACAGAAACCACTCGCAAGTTTTCACTGATTTCTAATCAGCCCTACAAGGTTGAAATTTGCAGGCAGCCAGTTCAACTCTTCTTTATATTTGCTTTTATAAATAAGACCTGCAATGCATATTCATATTCACAAATCTGAAAACACTGACGTGATTACAGCTTTTGTCTATTTAAAACATATTTATAAAATTCAGAGAATTCATTACAGAAAACAAAGACTAAACACACATTGCGGTGGGCTGTGTACCTAATTTGTAAAAACAAGAGTGAGAACAATTTATTACCTATACTATTTGTCTAATTATTCTTATTTTCTTAAATCAATCATCTAAAGTTGACACTTGTTCTAGTTATACATGTTTCTAGTTATATTCAATGGAACTATGACTTGTTTAACAATTTCCTTACCCGATACGACTGCAAATGCTGTGGCTGTCCTCTATGCTTTCATCTGAATGTTTCATCTGATTTCGCGGCTACAGCAAACTCCTCCCTTTCAGCAGATGACACAAAGAATTATTAACTCTATATGCAGCAAGTTGTGTCTTCAGCTACTTTCATTTTAGAACTGTCACTGACAAATGACATTTGCCTGAAATCAAAGCACTGAAGTTCAGTATACTAAGCAAGGAAAGGAAAGAAGTAGTATGATTCTCTTATGCATGTACAACATGGATTTATGTTGAATAACATTCAGGCCCCATTCACACCAGGGCGACAGTGTTTCAGCTCTTTTCTTTGTGAGTTTTTAGTACCGCATTTTATAGGCTTTTTCTGGTCAAATGTAAAAGCGTTTTAAGGTTCAGTTTCAGCTTGTTTTCAGTTGTCCAATAAAAAGCAGTCTATGCTGCAGAAACGCGCTAAAAAAACCCACGCTGATCCATTGAAGTCTATAGAGCAAAACGAGCTGATAAGTACCACAAAAGAAACTCATGGACTATTTTAAACAAGTGGCATATTGTTACGTGCGATTTAGCCCGTTTGAGTTAACGGCCCCCATAGGAATACATGAGATATTTATTTGCAATCATTTCAGCGCGGGGGAAAACGAAACACCCAGGTTTGTGAATGGGGCCTCAATTTGATATTAAATGCAGTGTTGCAGCGTAGGGATGAGCAAATTTGATCAGGTTTGATTGGCATTGGATTCATCGAATCCTGCGTGAAATTTGAAAATTGTGGACTTAAAATCGAACCCCGTTGAAGTCTATAGGGGCAAAATGTGATCATCAGTTCTGGACATTTTTAAGGCTGACATGCAATGGAAAGTCAAAAAATGGCATGGGGAGCTGGGCACTGACATGGGGTACCATCTAAAAATAATGTTAAAAAATACCATACAGCGAGGATAAGGTCCTCTTTGTAAATCGACCTTGATGGAAAAACACCAATGTGTTGTGTTGATGGCTACAAAGAATACCACTTTTTGAGTGGGTGAGAGTAGAGAGAGAAAAGTCTTCAATGCATGGAGAAGCCATTTCTGAAGCACAGAAAAAAAAACAGAATAGGTATTAATCAAGGAATGAGAGGCCAATGGTCTCTGATACAAAATAGAAAGGGCAGAAACATGACCTGTGATACTGCTGAGATCCAAGATCCAGACCCAGCCATGTTTCACCTAATATTACTGTTTTTATGTTTTCAATTTTATTTACATTATTTTAAGATTGACATGTCTTGATTATTTTGATTTTTTAAGTTTTTTACATTCTTTTTTTATTTTTACTTTTTCCTCATAAGGCCATTCAAGCAAACACGTGCAGGGAGAGCATTGTTGTAGCATCGTTGATACTAAAACACATACAAGCGATTATATTTATAGACTCCTGGGTGAACCAGTGGCATGGAGCAGCTTAGGTAAACTTGCTAGACAAATCTTGTGTAAAATCAGTAGACAAAAACAGTGTAAAAGAGGTGTTTGTTAGGGAATTCTCATTGTGGACGGCTAAGGGATCCTTTCCTGATCAAGGCCTTGGGAACAGACACAGATCCACACTCGTGTAGAATCAGTACATGTTCAGTTTATTCTTGACAAACAGTAATATATATATATCAGAGATGACAATATACAGCGGAAATACTTTATGCAAGCACGAGACAAAGATGTGAACTTACTGCATAGAAAAAGAGGAACTAAAGTTATGGAAACTTACCGAATGCATTTAAAGCTGACTTTAATATGTACCATTAAAAGAGGACCTGTCTCAATTCTAGAGAACCTGTGTTGTATTTATCAGGTATTCCTTTCATTCCATTCCTTTCAGTGTTCTTCTCTCAGAGATGAGAAAGAGGATGCCTATCACCTAAGTACACTGAGGCCTGCTGGCAGTGGGAAGAGTGATGTAGGGCTGTCATGCAAGCTTTGATTGATTTGCCAGTGTTCAATCAACTCAAGGTAGTTGCATAACTCAGTGGTCCTTGAATTTAGATGTAGAAGATGTACGATCAAGAAAAAATCTTTTATAGGTATAAAAAAATGAATAAATTGGGGGGCATAATTTTACCCTGCAATAATAAATACACTCAGGGGTTGATTTACTAACCTGATAAACACACCACGAACGTGTATACACCTCTGCAGTGTGTTCCCTCCCAGCATGATCTATGGGTGGAATCTAAACACCTTTGTAATGTGTACACACCCAGCAGGTGTGTTGTGCAAAGCCCTGAAGGAATTCCAAGGTGATGTTGGGTAAATTAGCTCTATGTTGTGTTGCTTGCGTTGATGAATGCAAGGAATGTAAATAAATGATTTAACCATTTTTGTCTAAACTGTGAAGCAGCATTATATATGCATCATGTGCATGATTTTTCCATATATGGCATTAGTGGAAATATGCTTTTAGAGACTTTTTGGTTGATAAATACGTTTTGCTGTGTGAAAATCACACACACCTGGTGTGCGTGTGTGTGTTTAGGTTAGTAAATCACCCCCATAGTGTTTAAAACAAATGATTTCCTAGAAAAATCACTTGGCTCAGGATAAATTTCATTATTAAAATGTTAATGATTCCTAAGCTACATATTCAGCTTAAGCCTTACAGATCCATCAAGTAAATACCATTCTCAGATCAAAACATTCGCTGGGGCCAATAAACAAGCCCTCTTATTCAGGGCTTGCCTCCAAGGTAATTTAAACTTGCACTATATATGGTTACACTGCTTAGCTGCCCTTTTCTCTCAGTTAAATAATAAGAAAACACTTCTGGGAATTCTCTAACGTTCAGACCTTCTGGTTTCAGTTTGAGAGACTGAACTGCGTCACAGAAAAGTATCAGCAGGAGGAGTTTTTTTCTTACTAGAGAAACTTCAGTAGTCAACAGAGAGCAATACAGAGAGTAATACAGAGAGTAATACACAGGTTTCTGGGTGACATTGCAGATTCAGAATCACATTTGTGCACCGTGCAAACTATTGAAGATCTATTTTCCAGACAACATTATGAATCCAGAAATCTTTGCCAGTTCAGATTTAGCCAAATAATGATGCCGGCAACAACTCATAATCAGCAGAATGTCACCAGAAAGACTATGCTGCCACATGAGCCACATCACAGCAGTCAGACCATTAACCATGTTATATTAGCAGGTACAGAGAGTCGCTATACCACAAGACCCAGACATAGTATTACCTAATTACCAGAGAGCCTAAAGTCATTTTTATCAGTGACTGTGTAACTATTGGTGATTTGCAAAGCATTGCTACTACTTATCTTAAGATATTTTGGAAAGCGGCATTACTAAAGATGCCCATAGACTGCTGAGGATAAACAGGTGTGCATTCAAGATCTCACAAATCTTTAGGCACCACCCTTGTTTTTCTAAACTGCCTACAAAATTTATTTTTAACAAACTGAATTTTTATACAGCAACTAAGACCTAAAGGGTACTGTATGAGTAGTTTTATATGCAAAAAAGAAGAAACTTCCATCTCGGCTTCAAAAAGCTGCTCAGGCAGTGAAGACCCACTCTGCTTTTTTAATTATTTGTTATTCTTTTATGAGAAGAGCCAGAGGGTACAAACTTAAAGCAGGAAAATGCAAAGTTTTCCTAACCCTGTAAAAAACATCACTATCTCTTAGTATGTGCCAAAGGTATCTGTTTAGAAAAGGGTTAGATGTATACTTATATTTTTTGTAAAATGTCACTCTGTGCTGTATTTATAGATAAAGCATAGTAGAGGGGGATTGATCAAAACTGGGTAAAACAGAATCTGGAGCAGTTGCCCATAGCAACAATCAGCTTCTCTCTTCAGTTTGTTCACTTAAGCTTTGAAAATGAAAGATAGAGGCTGACTGGTTGCCATGAGCAACTGCTTCAGTTTTAATAAATTACCCTCATTGTATTTATCTACACCAGGGGTCTCAAAGTACCGGCCCGCGTGCCCGACTTGCGGGAGCAGCTACACGGTCTGCATCTCTGTCGGATGCAGACCGCAGAGCTGCTCCGGTCTGCTACGGCCGGAGCTCTGTCAGTTCTGAGCTTACATTAATTTGAATCAGTGACAGTTGCCGCTTGTAACAAGTGCATACATTAAAACTGGTACTGTATATAGTAGCGGCCCCCACAGGACTAAAAAATTTGTCCAGTGGCCCCCGACTAAATTGAGTTTGAGACCCCTGATCTACACTAAAGAATTCATATTCAAAAATAGGAAATATAGTATATAATTTAAATACTTGTGACAAAATTATGTATAAAAGTGCTAATATTACTATTATTTTTATTCTTTTATCAAAAATATCAGATTGGGAAAAGTGCTTAATTACCTTTTATTTTTACAGGTCAGTCGTTTGGTGAGTTGACCCTAACACGAGGGTACCAAGCCTCTGCACATCACTAGTTGTGAATCACAATTTCACCTTGGAAACAAAGACACGCTTTAACTAGTGGATCACAGAGGAGGATTTTGGTGTTGAATATTGTCACACTCATCACTAAGGGGGTCATTCACTATGGAGCCAAAGGATACAGATGTAGCTTCGCCTGATCCTTCGGCTCTTTCGCGGGCGCCTGTGCCCTTCGGTTCAGTTGAACCGAAGGGCTACTTTACGAGCTATTCACAATAGACCGTACAACAGCCGAAGGCAGCCGAGCCCGAAGTGACAGCCGAAGCATGGAGAAAGGTCAGCCGAAGCTGAGCGATCTCCACGCAAAAGACAGCTGGGCGGAGCCAGCCGGAGCATGGGTATAGTGTAGAATGGAAGGATGGAAAGAAGGGTTTTTCTGGAGGGCGGTTTCTTTTCTTGGGATTGATTTGGATTTTACGTTTTCCTCTCCTGTTTCCTTTTCCGCCCTTTCCCCTGGGTGGAGGCAATAAACTATAGGACTTAAGAGGTTTTTTGAATAAAGAATTTATAAAACTTTTAACATTGAATGTTCAGGAATTTAATTCTCCGAATAAGAGAAACAAATCCTTTCATCTTTTTAGATCGGTCCATGCAGATATTATTTGCTTACAGGAAACGCACTTTTCCAAGATGTCTTGTCCTAAATACTTTTCTAAAACATATCCACAATTTTGGGGGGCCAGTTCAAAACAAAGGTGAATTTTTGTTGGATTTAGGAAAACCTGTGTATTTTCATGCCATCTGGAACTGGCGGATCCTGAGGAGCGTTATTTACTCCTTAGGGGAATGCTGGGGGAAACTCAGATAACAATTGTGGTATATTACACTCAGGGGCGGACTGAACATTCGGGCAGTCGGGCACGGACCGAGGGCCCGCGGCCATCAGGGGGCCCGTCACTGACCGTCCCCTCGCCGCTACCTCTCTGCCATCTGCACCCGGTCAGCCCACCCGCGTCAGAAGCAGCTCTGTAATAGCCGGCTGCTCGCTCCTCATGTGGGTCCTCGGCAGGTCCCCAGCGGGCTGCCCTCTACAATGCCTGATTACCGGCCCGGATCGCATACAAGGCAATCCGGGCTGGCTGGATCATGTGACACAAGAATGTCTATGCAGGTGGGGGGTGTGGGAGGGACTTGTATATGGGCGGAGCACAAGGGAGCCCCATAATCTTGTATTGCCCGGGGGCCCCATGTGTTGTCAGTCCGCCCCTGATTACACTCCAAATATTAAACAAGGTCCATTTTTTACCCATTTATAAACTTATCAATATACATTCTCAAGGGGCTCTTTTTGTATGTCGTGACTCGAATACGGTTCTTTACCCTGCTCTTGATAAGAGGAGTTCTGGGTTGGGGAGACTGTATGAAGCTTCTATTTCTATATAAAAGATTTTGCGGGATCTCCTTTCTCAATATTTATTGGCAGACACCTGGAGGGAGTTAAACCCCTCCAAAAGAGATTATACGTACTTTTCCTGCCCACATAATACTTTATCCAGGATCAACTATATTTTTGTATCAAACACTATGCTTTCTCAGATTGTGAAAGAAGATATATTACTAATACCCTGGTCGGATCATGATGCGTTATGTGTGTTAATTAAGGCCTTGTATCCCAGTCAGGGAAAATCTTTTTGGTCATTGAATAATGCTTTACTTAGTGATCCAGAGGCAGTAGACAAAGTGCAAAAGGCACTTAAAGAGTATTTTACAATGAATGAATCCTCGTTAGTATCACCTGCAATACATTTGAATGCCCATAAACCAGTCATCCGAGGCACTTTGATACAGATATCATCTATTAGGAAAAGGCAAAGGCAAGGGCATCAGAAACAGCTGGAGGAGGAATATGCTACTCTATCCCCTCAATATAATGATAACCCTAAGTTAAATGAAGCCCAGGTACAACTAAATCTTTGTTTATTATTTATAGCAGAAAAAGCTTTGAGGTGGAGTAAACACACCTTTATGTTAAAGGGAATAAGCAGGATTCTCTATTAGATAATCGGTTGCGTAAGCCAGATCTCCAGAGAAAACAATACGTTTAAATATAGGCGGATATGGCCTCACTAGGGACCCGGACAAAATAGTTAAGGAATTTCATGAACATATGCAGCAACTTGTGAGTGCTCCACAAACTGAGGATTCTGGCTTGATCAATGCATTTTTTCACAGACATAGCCCTACCTGGTTTATAGGAATCTCTATATACAACATCAGAGGCTCCTATAATACTTTCTGAAGTAGAGGCTGCAATAAGAAGTTTTAGGGTAGGGAAATGTATTACAATAGGTTTATGCATATTCTTTCGCCATACTGGAGGGAGTTATTTAATCAGTTACTACAACGGGACCATCTGGGTTCGGAGACATTAACAGCGGCAGTTACTATGATACCGAAGCAGAATAAGGATGAGATTAATTGGGCTAATAATAGGCCAATATCTCTTCTTAACCAGGATGTAAAGATACTGGCAAACATTTTGGCATATAGACTTAATATGGATATTTCAGATCTTATTGGGAGAGATCAAGTAGGGTTTATTCCTAAGAGACAAGTGACGGATGGGGTTAGACGATTGCTGCATTTAATGTATCTAGAGAAGCATAGACAAATATCTAGTGTTTTGTTATCTTTAGACATCAGTAAGGCTTTCAATACAGTATTATGGCCATATTTTATACACTTCAGAAATGGGGCTTTGGACCAAATTTTATTAAATGGGTCAAGGAACTTTATAGCAACCCTGAGGCGTTTTTACATTATTCAGGATATAGTTCAGAGAGGTTCCCGTTGCCACGTGGGACACATCAGGGTTGCCCATTGTCTCTTTAATTTTTTTCACTAGTGATTGAAACTTTGGCCATAGCTACACAGAAGAATTAATAACTCTAAATCTAAAGCACTAGGTATAGCTAAAAAGCAAGAAATAATGCAAAGATTTAAGGGTCAGTATCCCTATAATTGGTAATATCATAGGGGGTTATTCACTAAAGAGCTGAAGGATCCAGCCGTAACTTCGGCTGATGCTTCGGCTCTGTTCGGCCGCCTCTAACTATTTTTAATCCTTTTTTAAATTCATTTCACTTATTTTCTATTCTGCTCGCTACCTCGGAGGTACCGAGCAGAATAGCCAAGCCGAATGCCGCCCGGCAGCATTCGGCTATTCACTTACTGCCATTCGGCCCCTATGAGAATAGGGGCGAATGGCAGCAAGTGAGCTGTCGGAGTTTCGGCTCAGTCGATTCAAATGTTGGATCGGTTGAGTGGAACTCCTGCTTGAAGTTGAAATTTGATGTTTTGAACTGTATGTTTTGAAACTATTTAAAATGAATACAGAATCAGATTATTGAAACAGAAACTAGTATGGTAGTTTTCTATGCACAGGACTAGCTAATTAGTCTAAAATCTATCTGAAGTAAAAAAATAAAAACAAAGTCTATATATACGTATGTATGCATATATAT
>NW_017306744.1:214599-217047 GCF_000935625.1 Nanorana parkeri
ATATATACACACACACACACACAAACACACAGACTACAGTAAACCATTGACTAAAAGCCAAAATTAGTTTTGCAAAATTGAGACCCTGTAATTGAAAGAGAGATCATGTTTACTGCAGCTAATATTTGTCTAATTCAATTCCGATGCTAACACTATATAACTGAATGGTTAGTCTAAATGGTTTAATCAGATAAATATGGCTAGCACAAACTGCTTACAGATAGATGCAAAATTATACTTTACCAATAATTTGGAAATTCTTTGGTCTCAGTGATGTCAGCTTTGGTCAATTTAGGGACAGGAGTTATTTGTCAGATGTTCAGGCTTTCTTCCTGGCTCTTTGTTTAAGTCCCCCAATTCTTGTTCTAGTCTCAGTCCCCTTTGTCATTCATTTTAGTTCCAGTTCAGATCCCCTTTGTCCACAGTCTCCTCTCTCCCAACTTTCTCCTAACTTTTATCACCCAAAACTTTGGGAGGGGAAAGCTTATCTCCTCCATTATGACGTCATGACCCAGACCACCTTACTTCAAATTCTATCCGCAATTTACCTAAAATTTCCATGAAATTACCTGAAGAAGGCAGTAGTGGCCTAGGAATAATTTTGGATTTTTCTTTAAAACTTCTGTAACATGTCATGAATTGATCTTTGACGTAGGCTGAGTGAAGAAGCATCAATTTAATAGATAGCTAGTTACTCCTTACCATCTTGTCTTGATTTGTATTGTGATTGTAATGTCTTCCTTATATTGTAAAGCGCTGCACAAACTGTTGGCACTATATAAATCCTGTATAATAATAATAACTTGTCTATGTCCAGACATTGCATAAGCGTTTGTCTCTTTAAACAATGAAAGTATAGAAAGGTTGATAAGAAAGAAAGAAAAAAATATATCTTTCTACATACACCTAGGATGAGTTTGTTTACTTTAAATTCTTCATGCTACAGGCATAATGATATCAGGCCTCAAAAATTTCCACTCGCCCCCTCGCAATTGGCGAGTGAAAATTGCGGGGGGGCGAGTGGAATCTCATCAAGGAGCGCCGCCGGCGGGACCAGAAATGGGACACTACCGCTGCGGCAATTGCTCGCTTCTGTTCTCTCTTCTCATCGGCATCACTCTGACCTCTGCCCTGTGTGTTACATTACTGACCTTTGCGCTGTGCGTTACATTACTGACCTGGCGGAGTTAAGTCCGGGGCAGGGTAGGGGTTAGGTGGGGCAACTGGTGGCGAGTAACTTTTAAGGCCTGGCTAGTAGCTCAGGACTTGAAATTTTGAGCCCTGATGATATAATAATATGATCAATAAACATTTGTAATGTAGATAATACTATATTAATATATACCATTATATGTCAGTTAGTAAAACAAATTATTATATATGAGATATGTATATTGAATATTGTATTTTGAAAAAAAAATTACTTTATTTTAAAAAATATTTGTATATCTCATGTAATAATAATACAATTGAAAATATTGGTTATCCCCCCTCCCCTCCCATTTTTTCTTTACCCACTCCCTTCACCCCGTGTCGTTGTTCGTCTCCCATGTATGTTTGGTGAAGGCTCATTATTCTGTTTCCGGTCTAAAACAAGTGATGCATGTCAACTACTATGAGTATTATGCTTACACCACCCGTCTAAATGTAATCCAATCTACCTTGTCCTTTGTATGTTGTTTACTTTTTGAAAAAACCACAATAAATATTTAATACGTAAAAAAGAAAATATTGGTTATAACATTTGCACTTTCAAAGCAGGATGTGAATGCTCTGCAAGTGTAAGTATTTCAAAGTCACAGCATTTTACACTTGTAATTGTTGTTATTAATCATCATACATAGAGGGATGCATTGGTAGAATTTGATTTTTGAGTGTAAAGGTCCACTTTAATCTTACAGACTATCTCAGTCTGGTGCCATGGTGAGTCCTTATCTTGCTGTTGTCTGGTCCAACTAGACTCCCAAAAATTTATAACCTGGGAATCTATGCTGTAAGGGTCTTAGAATGGCTGATGTTAAAAACATTTGTCTTGAATACATGAACTCAAATTTGCCTTATATACTTATAAAATAGAAAGAACAAAATGGCTTCCAGTATGCCCATTTTACATTGTGTATAGATGATAAGTTCAGGCCTTACAGTTTCTTCCTTTTAGCGATGAATAGTTCTGACATGTGGTTATAAATTTTGCTCTAAGGTTTTTGTGTTCCTGACTTCCAGAATTTTTTTTTTTACAAAGACTTCATATTAAGGGCACATATTTTCCCTCTCTTTTGGTCATACGATTAGGAATAGGCGGAACACTCGAGACTCTGTTTCATCTGAGATGCAAATACACTGGACAGAGCTTGTAAGGGAAGATCTTTGCATACTCAATGTTTCTTGTGGTATGTATGGTGCCAGCAGATATGAAAAAGAATTAAAATAACATTTTGCAGCCTCCAT
>NW_017306744.1:217072-218780 GCF_000935625.1 Nanorana parkeri
AAATACAATGATTATCTCACCTTTTTGAATGATCAGTAGTTTCTCCACTTGATAAGCAGAGGCACAGAATACATGTTTATAGATCTACTAGCTGTTACAGTACCTCTAGGATCTCTGCATGTACAGCCAGGGGTATGGCCCATCTTGTCCATCTGCAGCAAGAAATGCATGCACACACTGGTTTGTGGTCTTTTGCTTATGCCTGGTCGTGCACAGACAAAAGCATGCACACTTTGGCTTGTCTGGGTAAGCATGCATTGGCGTGTATCCCTGGTGCTGGGCGTGCTTACTGGCTTGGAGGGGATCCATGCATATTCCTTTCTGGTGATTGGTGCTGTCGTATTACCAGCTATCCTGCATGTAAGATTGCCATTGTTCCTGCTGTTCTTATTGCCCACCCAGATTGACTGACCCTGCTTGTGTCTCCTGCCCTCATTGCCGACTCTGCTGTTCCTGCTGCTCTCTTGCCTACCACCTGCCTCAATCTCTGCCTGGGCACAGACTACTCTTTTGCTTGGTGCCTGTCTCGACCCCTGCCTGGACACTGACTACTCTCTTGCCTGCAGGCTGCCTTGACCTTAGCTCTGACCTTCCATTATGGGCCTGACTCCATAGCCTAGCTCTCTGCTTCTGAAGGGCTGTGACCTGGTGTCAACTTGCCCAACACTTCTTGCAGGGGGCTCCCAGACCAACGCCAAGATGTCACAGATTCTGCTCCTTGGATGAGCCCAGTTCACCTGCCAGGGGTGTCACTCGTAACACTAGCCAAGAGACAACTCAGAGGGTGGCTCGATGTCCAGGCTTGCCCTCCAATGTTGATAGGCAGCCTTATACAGAGCTGTGAAAAAGCATTTCCTTTTTTTACAGTCTGTAAA
The DNA here is from genome assembly GCF_000935625.1 of Nanorana parkeri. Classification (NCBI taxonomy): domain Eukaryota; kingdom Metazoa; phylum Chordata; class Amphibia; order Anura; family Dicroglossidae; genus Nanorana; species Nanorana parkeri. Next base: position 217,948 of record NW_017306744.1, read on the forward strand.
CAACTGATTGTGACACATTTATCTGCAATGACCGCAATAAACCACTTCTGCTAAGTAATTATGATAGTTTCTCAAAAGTTTCAAGACATTTTAACCATTAACCCCTTCGTGACTGACGACGTACAGTGTACTTCGCCAGCATCTGGGCTGTTTAAACAGACTCCCGGCGACTTTTGCCGCCGGGAGTCAACAATGACTTTAGTTAAGGAAAACTTGCAAATGCTTGATCAGAAACAGCTCTCAGTAGGTCCTGCCACTGCAGCTCAATTCACAGTATGTGATTTCATAGCTGGCATGGCAATATGAAATAAGAAAATATGCTGGTAAAATTATAAACCTCCAAGGCATTATATGTTAATTAGAATACTGGTTAAACATGCATCTTCTTGTATTCAGGTGAAAATATACCTTTTGTTATTGCACAATTACATGAACGGTACTTTCTTGTTGTCTCTAAAATTATGCATCACCGAAAATCAATCTGAGGTGTAATTTTTTTTTAAGTGTACTTAAAATGTAACTCTAGTTTTGTCAAGAACGACACAATCAGGTAATTGATGTACATTGCAAGTACTTAAGCAAACTTTGTTGCAGATCCTTACCTTTTTCTGTTATGAAGAAAACGCTATAATCCGTATATAATATAACGCTATAAAAAATTATAATCCCGTGAACAATGCCAGTGTTCTAATGAGGAAATCTTCAGCAGTGTCTGCATTCTTTTAGAAGTAGGCAATCTTTAGGGCGCATCTCACAAAAATAAAATTCCTGCTGCTGGAAATTCCATTTCCTGTTTACGCTTTAAATTTGACTTTTATCCCTGTTCAAAAGTT
>NW_017306744.1:218902-242023 GCF_000935625.1 Nanorana parkeri
AGAGACATTTAACTGTTGCAAAAAATTGCAGTGGTTGCAGTTTATAATGGAAACATAAATTATAATAACACGTTCCAAAATGGCTCATGGGTCAATTATATATATTATTCTTTATAAATGTGAAGTTTTCCTTTCATGGGACAGAAGTCCAACATTTTATTATTGTGACAGCAAAAAAAACCAAAATAGCCTTTAACATTTTCACATTCAATCCAAAGTAAATATATGTTTAAAATACACCTGTCACCCATTAATCTGACCACAGCATTACAATGCATGTACATATAGGTGCCCTTCTGTGTTTTTCCTGTCTGTCCATCCCTTTGTTGGGCAGCCTTACTGATCAACAAGAAACAGTGACCAGAACCCTGTGTTCCAGGCACCACAAGGTGGGTATTTAGTGCTTGAGGATGTGTGGAATGGTAAGCAGATTGCCATAGAGATTAGTCCATCCCTCAAGTGAGCAGCTGGATTCTTCTGTCATGTTGGGCCATAAATCAAGTGGCGTCATGACTTGTATCTTGAAATATCCTACAGAATGGGAGAAGTGTAAGCCAGAACATTAGTTTATCCAGACTTTGGGAGCTAATTAAAGTGACAATAAAGTCAAAAGGTTTTTAAGCTATTGCAAATGGTGATTAAATCAGTTACAATGAATGCTGCTCCTTGATGTTTAAAAGTTTTAGTTTTCTGCAGATCTAGCTAGTCCCCTGACCGCCCCCCTCCCCGCTTGTTTAAAAAGGAAATACTGTATAAACACCCATTTCCTCTGTTCAGTTGCATGACATCACAGGTCCTCTTCCTGAGCAGGTGGTGACTGCTGCAGAGTGGGCATAGTGCCACTCTCTGAAGCATTCTCCTATGAGTCCAGGGTGGTGTACTGGCATGTGTTAATTTTAAATCTGCGCTTAGTGGATGTTATAAATATATTAAATAAATTAAATGATAAATGAAAAGCTGCTGCACTATAGACAACTGGGTTCTTAAACTAAATATACAGCTCTAGTAGTTCAATTTGTGTATAGAGGAAGAAAAGGGGGTCTACACTTGTTGACACCCAGATATTATCCACCTTTTCAACTACACTGAATGAATGAATGAATTAATATCACTATAGTGAAATAGATGATGGCCTCAATGTTGAGTGCATAAAGGCAACTTGTGCAAAAGTGAATCAACCAAGCATATATAATTGTGAAATCAATGGTAAAGTGTCTATTCACTGAAGACGCCGCAACACTGAGTCATAGAAGACAAAACATTTTGGGCTGTTTGCTGCAGCCAACATATTTCGGTAAGTACGCACTCTGAAGGGGGTGGACGTGTGGACACCAATATGAATCCTCTATGAATCCTCTATACACAAATTGAACTACTAGCGCTGTATATTTGGTGTACTGGCATGTACCCAGGGGGCAGGTTTTTGATGCCCTGGGCTTAACCTCTTGCCGTCCGCCCGTAGTAAAAAAACGGATGGACGGCACTGCAGCATCTGCGGGTTGCCGTCTCCAGAAGCCCAGTGTCGTTTAACCTGGAAAAAGAAGATGCTAGATTGCAAAGCATGCAGGGAACAGCACCAGGAGACTTGATTAGCCAGAGCTACTTATTTATTTTAACATGTTAAGGGGATTTTTTTTTTAAACTTGCAGTTGGTGTATAAAGTGAAAGTGAACTATGAGATCCAATGTCAAATACACTAAAGATGCCCATTCTAAAAGTTCTCCAGATGTTTTAGAAATGGTGAGAAAAGTATCTCTGCTTACTCTACAATACTTTTGCGACACTACCTTTACTCCAGCGTCATCTTGTTCTGGCACCTATTTCCTCCGTCCCTCCTTCAATCTACTACTGATGCCACAGCAACAAATCCTACACATGGGTAGAAGAACGTGGGATTTACTAGAAGTATCGCAAGCACCTACGCTGGAGCAAGGTTCGCTGCAGATCCCCGCATGGATGAGTAGGAGGCTTCACTCACACAAACCTCTAAAAAGCAATACACAGTGGATCACTTTTCCGAGGCGTTTTGGAGCCAGTCCAATAATGTTGCTTCTTAATGCCTGTTTGTGGGTTTTTCTGATCCCCAGAGGTAATTTTACCTGGAGATAAAATACTACATTTATTTTGCAGCATGTTGTGTTTGGCAGGCAGTACCGCTTGATAAATGTGTCCAGTGGTGAAGTCAATGCAAACACTTGGCACGTGGTTCCATTACCTTCACTGAATACTTTTGGCAAACTGCACTGTCTGCCAAACACGGCATGCTGTAAAAAAAGATTGCTGCAAAGCATTGTGGCTATTGAGACAATAGTGAGGTCTGGGCACCCCAGAACTAAGCAGTGAACGTCTTTGCCCCCTACTACTGTTGAGATTTGACACTTTGCGACATAATCAGACCAGCATACTGATTAAATATTTGTTATGAGAGTCTTTAAAAGTTCTTTAATTCTCCCACAATTGCAACTAACAAAGTTAGCAAAACATTAATTAGCAGAACTCCAGAGATCTGTGTAGCCGGATCTGTTTTATGATTTTATGGCCAACCTCTTAATGGAGTATCATAAAGCACTGAGCAGCCAGGACACTAATTAGTTATCAATTGGCAGATCCAAGTGGAATACACATAGAATGTCTGGAGTCAGATGACCTGTAAACAACCCTGTTAACAAAACTAGTTTCCAAAACGTACCCAGAAATCATAACTTTGGATTTGGGGGTGCTAAATTAATAAGAAATATATATGCATCATGAAACTCTGGTCGCATGCATACCATGCACCTCTGTCTTATGAGGTATAGAGGACCAAAGACACACATTACCCCTTTAGAGGGAGTGTCAATTCTGGTATGTATAAAAGCTAATTTCATAACCTACAATAATCTATGGTTTATTAGATGGTAGCATGTGGTAAAATACAAATATGTATTTGTTTCTTTTGTGTAACATCTTATCTGTATTTTTATGCAGTTTTTCCGTTTCAAAAAATGATCCTTTAAAGTTGAAATCCTTTAAATCGCTACACTGTAAGTGAAGAGCGCTAGTATATTGTGAAATCTTTTTTTTTCTGTCTGGAGGAACAGCGAGCATCACAGGCATTACTTAAGGTTAGAATTGTCACAGCATTTGCTGGGAACGGTAATAATTTCCGTTAAACTATTGTTTGTGTGTAAATAAAGGTTTACCTGCGGATCCTCACAACTGTGACCATGCACAAGACTGTCCCTATAATAAGGCAGCCAGAGGCAGTAGCCTCAGGCGACATCTCATCGGGTCGTGGGAGGCAGGTGAGCTTGCCACTGTGACAATAAGGGGGTCTGAGTCTGAATATTAAAAATAGAATGTGTTTGTGCCCCAGAACCCCCTTTCCGGCCAGAACATCCCAGATTGCTAAGAGCTCTTAGCAACCTGTGATGCTCTAGCCAGTGTCCCGCCCATTTCACTGACATTACTGGTTGCCAAGAGCTGGGTGGGACACCGTACAGAGGCGCTGGTACCATGCACTGCATCCCCCTGACACCCTCCCCCAAATAATGTGCAGCTCCACAACCCCTCCACCTGGTAACGAGCACTACCAGCTCCCCCTCCCCATAACGAGCAACGCTAGCTACCCAACAACAAAGGCGTCAAAAAGTGTAGCACCCCTGACCAGGTGTACCCCCCTGAGTGGCTGCCATGTAAAATTGTAGGTGTCCAATAAAAACATGGATCAACTGCCTGTTTTTTCTGCCTGTGTTAATGAGGTCTGAAGGACACAGAGGGTGCAGGTCGCCTGCTAAAATCTTGGCTGTAATTCAGGGAGGTAGGTCTTTGATGCATGGCAGGTAAGTATTCTGCTCTTTGATTTCTGTGATAGTTTCCATATAGTATTTAGTATGTTAAAAAAATGTTATATAATTTTTTGATATTAGACAAAAAAGAGGGACACCTGAGGAGGAAAGAGGGATATCTGACTCTACAAGTATAACCCAGTTCTTCTACATTAGGGACAGATGGTAGCCCGTCGTGTCAAACCCCAGGCTGCCCCCTTTAAAACAACAAGCCATGACGACGTTTCTGCGCGCACACCAATTATCACATGTCTATTTACAAACTCCGCCCATTTGTGTGAGCGCCAATAACGAGCGACACGGCACCGAAGGAAGAAGCTAACCAAGCCTCGACTGCTACGTAGTCGCAAGAGGTCGAAATAAACCAACTGCGGCTCAAAGCGGAAGCCATTTTTGTGCATTCATTACCAATGCATAATACCATTATGATCTTCAAGAAAATGGCGACACCCCGCAGCTGTAATAACACATCGTCAGGACACTTCGATATCTATTTCCTTGTTATGTAAAAGCCTTTTAACCTTCTCAGGAAGACACAGGAGAGTGTAAGGGGAATCAGGTCTGTACATGGGTGGGGGCAACACGTGCTTTTCATATCCATGGTCTATATACAATCACTGTCTGTTCAGGCGGTTTTATACTATGGTCTAGTTGTGTGATCTGTAGTCATACAATAAAAATATAATGCAAGAAAGTGACTTCATACATTCAAAATGCCTAGCTTTTCATGGGTATCATTTGTCATACAGAAAGCTTAACGGGGAGTTCGTAAACACTGGAGCAGACAGAATCTGGAGCAATTGTCTATGGCAACCAATCGGCTTCTCTTTTGAGTTTGTTCAGTTAAGCTTTGAAAATGAAAGATAGAAGCTGATTGGTCACCACAGGCAACTGTTCCAGATTCTGTCTGCTCCAGTTTTGACTAATTCCCTCCATGTTTGCAAATAATACTATACAGCAATTGTCAAGCATTTAAAAAAAAAAAAACACATTAAGGCAGACGGTAACTTTTTAACTGAATGATGCTTAGGCCCCATTCACACCATGTGCATTGACCTGCGTTTTTCCACACCGGATCAATGCAGGCCACTGCAAGTGCACATAGAGGCTTATTATGTACCTCGTTCCCACTGGAAGAAAAACAATGGTTTATTATGTACCTCGTTCCCACTGCAACACTGTAGAGTTGCATTGATATGCAGCAAGTATGCATTTTAACATAACACACATGTAAACGCAAAGCACAGCAACTGAACATTGGAAATTATTTTGACCATTCTAGGAAATAGGACTGAAAAGCTCTCAGCAATGGATGATAATAAAACACATTCCAATGCACATAAAAATGCATTGCACTGTGCCTGTTATCACATGGTGAAGCACATGCATTTTTTGTTGCAGTATGGTGTGAAAGGGCACTGAGGGCATGTGCCAGCATGTGTTGGGCTATAGTGTCAATAGGCAAATGCAGCTTACCTCCAGTTCAATTCCTCTTCTGAGATCATTCACAGAGGGCAGTTTACTAAGACTGGAGCAGACAGACTCTGGAGCAGTTACCCATAGCAACAAATTAGCTTTCACTTTCAAAGCTTAACTGAACAAACTGAGAATAGAAGCTGAATGGTTACAACTTATTTTTTGCACCTAGAAACAAACGAGCAGTGCAGGTGTAGCCCCACTACAAGGGCTAACAATATTTTCCCCCGGAGTTATTCTTTAAAAGGCTAAGGGCTATTATTACTTCCTCTGGTATTTAGAAATGAGCGGCACCAAAACAATCTGGTAACACACCTCACTGTGCTTATATTTCTGCACAATCGAATGAAAAACTAGCCGATTTGAGTTTTATTAACTGAGCGTTTGTTTTTTAGGATGTTAAGTAATATCCAACATTTCTGCAGATGGCCGCCATGCCACTTCATGAAGCAAAGAGGAACAAGCTTCGTCACATTTGTTACTGAAGGAAAATATATGAAACGTGTTGCCCCTGCAAGATCCTTGTTTACATCTCCTTGTCTACAGAAACCTCAGCAATCAGGTTCTACAAAGTCTCCTATTACCTTGCGAGCAAGGTTGCTTGTAACTGTTGCTATTGGCGGAGCTGCGGTGGTCGCATGGCGCTATTTGCAGTGGGAAAAAGAAGAGAAAAAGAAGCTGGATCGAATAAAACAACTTCAAACGATCGCTGTTGGACAGGGAGACTTCAATCTTTTGGACCACAACGGCCAGCCATGTTCTAAAAAAGACTTGCGAGGAAGCTGGGTGTTGATGTACTTTGGTTTTACCCATTGTCCCGATATTTGTCCGGATGAACTGCAGAAGCTGTGCTCTGTTGTGTCTCTGCTTGAGAAAGAACCCACAGTGCCCCCGGTTTTGCCAGTTTTCATTACAGTTGATCCGGAACGCGACAGTGTGGCAGAACTGGCGAAGTACGTTCGTGAATTTCACCCACGACTCAAGGGATTGACTGGCTCGCCGGATCAGGTGAAAGCGGTAGCCCAGGCATATCGTGTCTACTACAGCGCTGGACCTCCTGATGAGGATAACGACTACATTGTTGATCACACAATTATCATATACTTGATAAACCCAGATGGATTGTTTACAGACTATTATAACCGGAGCAAAAATGATCAGGAGATAACAGAGAGTGTGAAAAAACACATGAAGACTTACAAGTCGATATTCAGCTGAAACAAAATGTTCATCTCCCAGTTATTGTATTCCTGCATATGATACATTGTGCTTCTGGTTGTGTGCTCGTAAACAGAAGCACAATGGAGGGAATTTGTAAAAACTGGAGCAGTTGCCCAGGGCAACCAATCAGCATCTCTTTTCAGTTTGCTCAGTTGGGATTTGAAAATGAGAGATAGAAGCTAATTGGTTGCCATGCAAATCTGCTCCAGATTTTGGCTGCTCCAGTTTTGATAAATTCGTCCCTGTGAAAAAAGCTGAGAGAAATATGAGGGCTTTCATTACTGGTCTCCTTTTGAAATGACCAGCAACTTAAACTGTATTGTAAGTCAGAGGAAAAGGATGACTGCCAGGCAAATAGAAAGAGGACAAATAGAAAGTGGGCAACAAAGCAGCCTGCATATTTCTCTCAGTACAGGTTTCCTTTAAAAACATACCTTACCTCTGCTAAACTAAGCTCCCCCTAGATACTAGGCAACATAAGCTGTCAAGTGGTGATTTTAGTGCATGTGTGTGTGTCTACCTCTTCAACATGCCGCTGGGCACCAAGTAGAGAGACACCGTTTAAACTAAATACAGCTTTGCAATGCATATATTGGGCAGTTTTACCTGCCAAGATCTATATTTCTATCCATCCATTCCTGAGATTTACATAGTCATACCAGACAACGCAGCCAGTTTGTTGACCCATCTTTTTTTTTTTTTTTCTTCTTCTGCAGTTGAGCAACACATCTAAGGCCTGGTTCACACCTGGGCGTTTTACAGCGCGTTCCTACACTCTGTAAAACGCTCAGCATGTGAAAACCAATGATTGCCTACGGGCATGGTTCCCACCTGGGCGTTTTACAGCGCGTAAGAACGCGCTGCAGAACGCCCTACGCCCAAAGAAGTACAGGAGCTTCTTTGGGGCGTTGCAGCGCGTTGCCATTGGTATTCCCGAGTGTGGATCGGGGTTAACAAAGCGGTAACCCCGAGCCACACTCGGGAATACAGCGTACAGGTCTTACCTTGTCCGCGATCCCCGCTGTGTCTTCGGCGGCTGCCGACTTCCAGGTTCCGTCCCTTGCGAGTGGCCGTATTGCAGGGGGGCAGAGCCGGCTGGAAGTTTAAAAGTGCAACTAAAAAAAAAAATCATACCGCCAGTGAAACTCGCATTTCACTGAATGAAAAAACGCGAGAAAAACAAGCATAAAAAAGGTGTGAACCCAGCCTAAGGTCACCTTCCTGCCTCCAACCTGTGATTGGACAGTGAATGAACAGCAGCAGACTTGGGAAGTCATCTCTCTGCTCTCGTTAGCACATTCCAGACTCTACATTGGTTTAAAGAAGAATTCCGGGCAAAACATTTATTAACCCTTGAAGTGGGGCTACCCCCGCACTGCAAGGGTTAACTGCTTGTTTTTGACTAGATGATAAAAAAAAGTTATACTCAACTGAACTGGCTTCCTGCTTTCCCGGTCTCTGAGGCCTGTGTCCAGCTATGCTGTAGCACTGAAATGTTCCTTCGCGTGCTCACGTCTATACACTTTGTATAAAATGTAATGATTTTTGCAACCTTAGACCGCCGTAGCGGAAGGGTAGAGAGGCTCCTGGGACCGTCTGAGAGCGAGCCGGCTCAGCAGTTCAGGTGAGTATAACTTTTTTTTTAGCACCTAGACAAAAACAAACAGTGTGGCTAACCCTACTGCAAGGGTTACTAAAATATTTTCCTGGAGTTCTTCTTTAAAGGCTGATCCTAGGTAACATTTAGCTATATCCATTAGTTGCATTTTAGAAGGCATATAAGGATTGTTACATCGGTACATAACTGAATTTAGTGGCCTTTTTATTTAATTCTGGTCCCGGACTGCAGCTTTAACTAAAGGCACCGCATTGCAGCTTATGTTAACTTGTGTCCAGGAGGGAGTTCCTGTAGTGGCATTTGGAAAACAACAAAACATCTGTCATTAAATGAAATGCTTTGAGAAAACATCATTCACATGATCTGTTTTATGTATATAATACATTTGAATAATCATTACAATCCTTTTTTTTCCCTACTTGTGGTTGTGTTTATTTTCCCTGCACCCTGACTTATTAATAAGATCCGACCAATTGGGAAACGTCTGATCTTACGTCATCTAGATCTAATGAGCCGTTACATTTTATCATACACAGAATTCGTAGATGAAAGTTTATAGAAAAGAAAGAGAATTTGCATTCAGTATTGGGACAAGATAACATGTTTCATATATCTGGATATAAAATGTGAAACTAATTGGTCACTGGGCAGGTTTTCCCCTTTTATTTATTTGAATAAATGAGCCCCTTAGGGTTAAATAACACGTGATCTGCATTGAAGAAATAATCTTGCTGAAAGATCTTCTACCTTTTAACATTTCTTGAAGTGCCAGATACTGTGCACCTCCCTATGCGCTCTATGGCTCCATCAGCCAGCCCGAGTCATCCCTATAGGACACAGTAGTGATGTATGGAACGGTGGAAGGAACCACAATGTGCAGCAGTACAGTAGGCAATGAACACACTTAGAGGTGTGATGGTGTTAATGGACAGTGAAGGGTTTCTATGTTATAGGGAACACCTAGAAATGTTAATTGCACCTATATAGTACCCTGAACAATGTACCCTTTGTCTTGAATTTCTTGTGAAAAATACCTTTGTAGTATGCAAGTTTGTGCCTACCGCCTCATAGCTGTATATCTGCAGTGTGAGATTATCTAAGGAGCTACTGCTAGTCTCATGGGATTTGGTGATGCCATTAATGTGCTGCTTGCTGGGGAGGAATCTGTATTGCATGCCTCTCCCTGCTTCATTCTGTAGATCTATCTGTGCTTCGTTCACCTCCCCTGCTGCTTGATTATTTCTTTATCGGTCATTAGGGGAGCAGCTCTGACATGAGGAAGCAAAGCCCAGCTTCTACCAAGAAGGCCATCTAAAGACAGAGCTAGGCATCAGTAATGGGGGAAAAGATCAGTGTCAGGGAGATCACAAACAATACTGATAAGTAGAAATTCTTTCTCTGCTTTGGCCTTTTTTGGGCACAGCTTCCACCATTAAGTTCATCTTTAGTTTCATATTTTGCTGGAATTGCCTTTCTTCCCCCTTACTATTAAACATAGTGACTTTATAGCAACCCGCTAAGTCACCAAAATATAGATTTTCTTTTAACTAGGTAAAAATACTTACCCTGTAAAAGAAGACTTACCGTTTGAGTCTCTTTCAGAGCTACAAGCACTGCTGGTATCTGACACTTCGGGTGTGTTGGATACCTGGTCCCTTACCAGTAAGTTGTAATGAAAGTTTCTTGGTGGGGCCTCATGGGATTTGTTGTACAATCAAATTGCACTGTGTATAGTGGCCATGGGCACCCTAAAGGCATTTGACTTAGTCGAATGGCCTTATGTATCTAGTACCAAAAGGTACTAGATACATTTGGGTTTGGAAACTCTCATTCAGTGGGTCAGACTCCTTTACTATAAACCCAAAGCCCAAATGCATATTAATAATTTGATATTCACACATATTTAGAAACTAGACAAGGATGTGAGCTTTCGCCTTTACTCTTCATACTTGCCATAGAACCTTTGCCAAAACCCTTGTGCTCAGACCCAGGTATTATAGGCCTATTCATGATTTGAAGGAAAAGGTCTCAATTTATGCAGATGACATGTCGATTTACCTGTCAGACTCGCAGACCTCCTTAAGGTGCCCATACATTGACCAAATTTTGGGCGTTTTTTTATGTAGCGGCCAAAATTTGCATTGTGTGGGGCTGTTGGCTCCCTTTCAGCCGCCATTCCTCAATCAGCTAATCAAAGGAGCCTGCTGGAAAATCTTTGTATGATCAGAGCCGGCAGCCAATGAGCTGCCCGTTCTGATTGGGTATTCTGACAGGTGCACAATGCAAACAGCGGCAATTCCTATATCGACACACTGTTTGTGTTGATGGCGGAATCACGTCAATTTCTTCCGTTCAGCCCACGGATTGAACAAAATAAATTGACAGGTATATGGCCAAGCCTTACACAGATTGCTATTCTTAATCAGGAAGTTTGGGCATTCCCTACTGGGAAAAGTCAACCATTTTTCCATTGAACCAACAATCTTTCCTTCAATTCTGCCACCTGTCCGTTAAAGCTGGTTGAAAGATTTCGGTACTTGGGTATTGAAATTCATAAACTATGTATAACAGCCACATTGGCCTGGTCCTGTTGCCTGTTGTTTTCTTATGAAAGGAAATACAAGAAAAGCTTTCCCATTCCTCAGAAAACTCCCACACTGGAGATGAATCGGACATTACAGAAAAAAAACCACTGGTATTGGGCTAGGCTGCTCAGTGGTAGAGGCTTCACAACCTTTGTGACATGATCCATATATGCTTTAAAGCCTTGGTTCTCAACTGGTGGATCGTGACCCAAAAGTGGTCGCGACCCCATGTTCAGTGGGTCGCCGCATGCCTTCCATTTTCCTAGGTGAGAGGCTCCTCTACCTCCCCCCAGTGCAGCACTGTCAGTTCTCATGCCAAGCAGCCATTCAAAATATGCTGCCCGGCGCCGAGTGTTAGCTTGAGGTGGGATGGGATGGGGGTATGGCTGTTAGGGAGCTCCATCTATACGTGCATGCATTGCTTACGTGTCCTTTACAGGTGCCTGGACCGGAGTGACATCACATGTTGGCTCCCGGCACCTCTACAGGGCACGCAGGGGAGCTGTACAAGCAATGCACATATGAATGGAGCTCCGTCATAGCGCACTGGACCTCAGGCTGAGTATCCACTCCAGCTCTCGTAAGGTAGGGAGAGTGGGTGGACCTTAAAAAAGGTGAGAATGTCTGAATATGTGAGATTGTGTCTGTATGTATTAAAAAGTGTGTGAGAATGTCTGAATGTGTGAGATTGTGTCTGTATGTATGTCAGTGTTTTTGAGGGCCCATTCACACTGGCACAGTGCGTTAATCGCATAGACCGTGCAATTAACGCACTGTACCACGCAATTGCACCAACCATGCATTCTGGTGTGGGAGGTGTGTTGCGCTGCCATTCATTTGAATGGTACCCCAAACACACCTCCCACCCACAGTGCGTACGCCCGCACCGGAACGCACGGTTCCTAATGCCTTGCGTTCCATTGCAGTGTGACTTGGGTCGCGACTTAATGACCCAGGATAAATGTGGGTCTTGAGGTTGCACAGGTTGAGAACCACTGCTTTAACCAGTTGACATCCGCGGTGTTAAACCCCCTTCCCATCCAGGCCATTTTTCAGTATTCAGCGCTGCGGTACTTTGACTGACATTTATTCCGTCATGCAGCGCTGTACTGAAATGAATTTTATACCCTTTTTTGGGGACAGATAGAGCTTTCTTTTGGTGGTATTTATTCTCCACTGGGGGTTTTATTTTTTTACTATATTAAGGAAAAATTACCGAAATTTAAAAAAAAAAACAGTTTCCCCTATATTAAATGATAAAACATTTATTATTACCCAATTTTTTGGTAAAATATAAAAGATGGGGTCACGTCGGGTAAAAAGACACTAAACATGTCAAGCCTTAAAATTGCGTGCGCGCGCGAAACCTCAAAAAACGATAATACCCAAAATTGGCCATAGGCGACGCTTTAAAAGCTGTTACCGCTCATCAGTTTAGTGTTATCAGTGATTGATGGCCCTAAAATGATTGCTCTCACTGCGACGTTCGCGGCGATATGTAACATGTGTAGCGCAATTGTAATTTTTGCGCGCTGGGGCACCGGACGCGTATTTACGTTTATAGGCGCGTAAACGTGGGGGTGGGGGAGTTAAACATTTTGGGGGGTTTTTTCCCCTTTTTTTATATCTGACTTTTATTTTATTTTACTTTTTTATATGTGACTTTTATTTATTTTTATTTATATTAATTTTTTTGCACTTATTGTTATTGCTATTATATAGGGGGATAACAATCCCCCTATATAATAGCAAAGGCACACTGACAGGTCCTCTTTATGGAGACATTAGGGGTCTCTAGGACCCCTAAAGTCACCTGTGGACCCCAAAAGAAGCTGATGAAGCAGAGATCTGCTTCATCAGCTTCTTCTCTCGGGCTATAGCAGCCAGATGACTGACAGGTGAATGCGGAAGTGATGTAATACACATCACTTCTGCATTCACAGCCCGGACGGGGATCAGCAAGGAGCTGATTTCCCGTCCTCCTCCTCCTGACGCTCTCCGAGCCGATCCCGGGCCGCAGATGGGGCAGCGGATCCCGGGATTCAAGGTGAGGGGTCAGGGGGGGACAAAAAAAAAAACTGATGCGGACGCAAACAAAAACATTTATGGCGATCGGCGGGCTATGGACCCGCTGATCGCCTATATGTGAAACACCCGGTACCGGGTGTTCGCATTGGACGGGTCTTTTCTGCCCGTGCGTGCCCGCTAGGGGGCGCGCGCGAGCAGAAAAAAAATGCCGTCTGGCGACGGCAACCCGCCAATGCAGCAGTGCCGTCCGTCCGTTTTTCTACTACGGGCGGACGGCAAGAGGTTAAAGCATATAAGGTTCTCAACCTGTGTAACCTCAGGAGCCACACTTGTCCTTGGTCATTAAGTTGCGACCCAAGTCGTACCGCACTGGAAAGCACAGCAGGCAGGCAAAAGGCAACGCACCTCCTGCCCCAGAACCTGCGGTAGGTGCGATTGCATGGTACAGTGCGTTAATCGCATTGGACTGTGCATCTAACACACTGTACTAGTGTGAATGGGCCCTCAGAAACACTGACATCTATATGTGTATTGCTTGTGCAACTCCCATGTGCGCCCTGTACAGATGCTGAGAGCCAGAATGTGATATCAATCCAGTCCAGGCAGCTCTACAGGACACGCGAGGGAGCTGTAAGCAATGCACGTATGGAGCAATTTGCAAGCATTTTTGAGGAAAAAAATGGTATGGAGAGCTGTGAACAGGACATGTATGAATGGACTTTAAAAGGAGAACTATGGGGTTAAGGCTTTTCCCCATAGTTCTCCTTAGGGTAACGGGTAACACAAACTAGCGTCCTCCCGTTACCCTAGGCTCAGTATACCGCGAGCTGCAGCTCGCGGTATACTGAGACGCAACAGTATACCGTGAGCTGCTGCTCACGGTATACTAAGACGCTGAAGCGGATCCCGACAATTATGCCGGGATCCGCCAGCTGCGTGACTGACAGCTGGCTCTGCCTATCTAGAGGCAGAGCCAGCTGTACCCGCCCCCTCCCCCGTCCGTTCCGCCAGTCAGCGCTGCAACTGACAAGACCTGGCTGACCTCATTGACCAAATATGGTATGGATCATATTTGGTCAACATTACCTCTGTACCCCAAAGACCCCCTTTCCTTACCCCTTCACCCATGATGGGAGAAGAAATCTCCCTAATAAGGAAAGACTACAATAAAAATATGAGAGGCTCTAACCTTTCATTACTTTATCCAAAACAACAAGGAGGTTGCATAATACGTACAGGCACCATTACACATTTGTAGGAAAACGATCACTAAATCTTGCCGCTGCAAAATGTGTTGAGAAGAAGCGTTCATAAAATTAACACATTTCAATCAATGGCACATTTAAGTAATCTATTACAAGACATCAAAAAAAAAACAACCTTGTGTATCATCAGTCTTAGTGGCTCTTGGATGTCGAATATTACTTTTAAAAAACACATTCTGGGAAATGTATATATAGTAATGGCCTGCTATTGGAAAATGTATACTATGCAGCAGGAAATGTACACCTGGGGGGAGGGGATTTGTTTTTTTCTGTGTAAAGCTTGCTATCTTCTAGAAGTGATTTAGTTGACAGTAAAGCCACCCAATGACCACTTCTACATGCTGGGAAAGGCAACTCCCCTAACCCACGCTCCACCATTTCTCAGGACTTCCATGGTATGGGTTAGGAGGGAGAGTAGTGGGACACGGCGAACTTCAGTTTGCTCCTCTCCCCTTGGTAGTATAAAGCTGGTAGCGTTACATTCTGTGCACTTCTGGGCTCCGAGCTGTCAAACCCTGGCTGCTATGGCTGGGGAAAGAAGCTGATCCAGCACTGCCTGTCCTTCATCTGCTTCAACAGAATGCAGAGGTGACATTATCAATAAAAGCACAAACATGTTGAAAATAAATCAAGCTTAGCGCCCCCCCCCCAATAAATAAAAGCCTTGTGCCCCAGTAAATACAAATATACAAGTTGGGTGTACATGTCTACAAAAAAACAATGATTGTGCCACACATTAAATATCACCACACATGGTGGAGTGAGAGCAATCATTCCAGGGCTTTCATTCACTACACAATACAGGAGCTGTAAAGGCTTTTCAAAGCCACATTTGTTTAATGTTTCATGGTATCTATTCGGCACAATCTAATGTTTTTACCAAAATATTGATTTTATTGTGTCACTAAAATAAAATTGAATGCATTTTTGTTACTCAAAATATAGATTTAATAACAGTAAAACAATATTTTTTACAAAAAATTTTAACTGCCGATATTTTACTCTGGGGGTTTAAAGCAGACTGGCAGAGCTGACTTAAAAATTAGAGCCATTTGTCCATGGTTAGACAATGTACAATTGTAAGCATAGGCCATTGTGCTACTAATTTTAAGAGTTCCCCCAGTGTTAGGGTATCACTACTGGCCATTGAGGTACCTGATCTGTGAACGTGGGTGGCATTCTGCAATCTCAATGGATAATGTTGAATGGAGGTTGGGGGCAGGGGTGGTTGTAAATATCTGTGTGTACGAGTGTCTGTTCTTATTTGCAGTGTGCATTGCTTTCTTTTTCTCTATTTGAAACTGTAAAATTACTAAATAAACACTTTTCAAAATTGTAAAGTAAATCTGACCGCTGCAATAAGAAAAACTAATCCTAAAATGTGGGTGTAAGCCACAGACCAAAATATGGGGCATAGAGTCTACATCCTGACCCGAATCAGAGAAGTCCAGTGTGTCAGATTTAATAGAGGAGGGGAGACAAAGGATGATAATGACCTAAGGGTCAGAGATGGCCCACAGAACATAGCTGAACCAGACCATAAGGAGTCCCCTTCAAATAAGAGCCAAATGACAGCCAAGTCCTGTGGTGCTGAAGGTTAAGACCAGCAGTGGCACATAATGATGCCACTTTAAAAATCCAACGTTGAACCACACCTGGAGTGCCAGAGGGGATGGTCAGGAAACAGCATTCAGTGGAGTTTAAAACAGACTGACCTTCAAATGCTTTTTACATACTATTGGTAACATAGCTGTCTAATTGCACTAGAATGATGATGATGGATAAAAAAAGTTTGGCTCGGTGTGGAGATGGGAAAAGCACATGGTACAGGTGCTGTGTGAAGCAAACTTGTGTCTGTGTACCCACAATACTGCTGGCCGAAGGAAGCTAGTATAAAGGCTCAATGATGTTATGGGTATAAGACATGCCTGCCCAGTGTGTCATCAAGTACTGGTCCACATGCAAATGGCTGAAATTACAAAATGGCAGTTGCACATAAGATTTGCCCAGCAGCTAAAATGCACCTAACTCTCATCGAAAGACAATAAAAGGAGGTTAATCCCAACTTAATTATAGAATACACAGCCTGTAAACCTATATAGGAGGTAAAGAAGGGTAAAAAGAGAAAGTATTTCCCTCCCTCACTGTCCAGTAAGTGTAGCAGCTTCTGTAGGAAGAGCGTATAAGAAAAAAATCATCAACAGGGCATACGACCTGATAATGCATAACAAGGAAGCTTAAAAGGTGCCCACACACCTTACAATTTATCTGCAGATTTTCTGTGGTCAGATGGAAAAAGTGCAACAGATTGGCCCCGGTGGAGATTACTCCATCCACACAGTTTAATGTAGATGGAGGAATCTGTTGCACTTTTTCCATCTGACCACAGAAAATCTGCAGCTAAAAATTGTAAGGTGTGTGGGCACCTAGAGATGGGGTTAGATTAGAAGAACTGCCACAGCCGTGGTCCCGATAACTCAGGAAGGAATCCCCAGGCATATTGGCCTGAACTAAAAAGCTGAATCCTGTGCTTTCTGGAGCGCTTCTTTGCTAACCAGGGAAACTTCCAAGGTTTAAACGTATTATGCAAGAATCTACCATCGCTGTTAGCTGACTGAAGAGACTTCCAGAAGTTAATATAGCCAGCATGAATATACCAGATGTTGAGGGTAAACAAAGCACAGCAGAGCTGGGGGGGAACACACATTCACTCTCCTGAAGACACTAGAAAAAACTAAGGCGATTGTTGTGGATGGGGTGATCCTGGGCTGGCCAAACGGGTTTTTCTTTGTTTCCAGTGTTTTTCTTCTAAAAGCGTAATACTGATATTCTAAGACTTCCTGTGTCCCTCAATGGACTAGAAAGAAAGTAGGAGTTTTGTACTCACTGTAAAATCATTTTCTTGGAGTCCATTAAGAGACACAGGTCCCTCCACCTGTTTATTGCTCTCAGTACTACTTTCCTACAAAACAGAGGCATGATGGTTGTGGGCAGTGTTATCCAGTACTGGCCAATGGATAAGAAAGATATCAAATTGAAAAAAAATCCATAAAATTTAAAAAAATCCAAAACTCTTTGTCTTGCATGGCCAGAAGATTTCTATTGACCTCTATACCCAGAACAATACATTCTGCCACTATCATCTTGAAAAATCAATAAAGTGGAAACTTCCTAAATGACCTTGTTCCAAAAGCCATATAATATACTGTTGGTTTCAGTGTGTCAATCACCCAGCGTCATACAGCAGAATTAAGATTGTGCCACATCTTCCTCATACAGAGCAACCCGTGAGAGTTCAGAAAAAGTTCACAACCTTCAACAAATGGACATATACATTTTATACACAAAGTAATACAAATTCAGACTGTACAAAAGTTTTTGTTTAACATACATATATATATACAAAATATTGATAGAATAAAACCATTAAAGGATAAGGTAACTATTAAAGATTCCCCCCACCCCCAAATGTTGATATTTGTGTTAAGGTGCCCATACACCTGCCGATTATCGTACGGGTGATCCCCGCGATCGTACGATAATCGGCAGGTGTATGGAAGGCGTGCGACCGGTTCTACTGTACGGTCGCACTTCTTTTCTGACCCCGCTCGAAAATTATACGATTTTCGCCGGGTTAGTGGCGTGCTTGGAAGACAAATGCCGAACGGCCGGTGTGGGCAAGCGCACACTGCCCGCTCAGCATTGGAATCATCGGAAGCTGATCGCAAATGCGATCTGTCCAAGATGGGCAGATCGTATGAAATTTTAATCTCCTTACAACCATCACACAACGAAAGTCGTGCAATGGTTGTAAGGTGTATGGCCAGCTTTAGATGTTACTTATTGAAATGCTGCTTCTCCAAAATCCAGGCTGTGTGGCCTGCAGAGAGCCACATGATATAGAGTGAAATTCTTCTCAGCAGTGCATGTGCAGCCAGAACTCAATGGGTATACAAGGCAACAGACAGGCCAACTGCTTTCCAAGTCAGTGGAGGGGTGTGTGTGTGGGAGCAGCATATCATGAAAGCATAATTTATTGCAAACATAATCACAACAGTTAGGATTGGGCTGCGGTGAATAATGCACTTATTGAAGGGAATGAGGTATTGCCAACAAGGTAATTTTCCAAAACTTGCAAGAGTTGTCCATTAAGCAACATTTGTAGGCTTGCACTTTGCTGTCACTGCATGTCAGTGCCTTCATGTCAATACCATTTTGCAATCCACTATTATTTTATGTTTTTTTTCGTTCTGGCAGCCGAGTAAAAGTATGACTGGACTTCATTTTGGTAACGAGTTTTTTTATGAAAAGGATTAGCTTGTCACATCTGAACAATTAACACAGGGAAGAGACTGGTGGTCATTGCTGTGATAGAGATGGTGCTGCGTATGTCTTGAATCTTTCATGAGCCTTTTGTTGACTGAGGAGTCGCAGAGCCATTGTATCGACACCTTCATGTAGCCCTGGCTTTTGAGCCACCTCAACTGTGTAATCATTGGCCTGGCGTAGGGGGGAAAAAAAAAAAAAGTAAATGTTTGAATTTCTGCAATGTTCATCCAACTAAAAAATACATTACTGATGCATGCAATTGCCACCATATGCCAAACATTCAACAAAATAAAGTAAACCATCAACACCACCTGAAACATTCATTTTGTACATAACCCCCAAGTTTGAGACAAAACGCCCATTTGGTGCATTTCAAACTCCACTGGCAGAAAATTCTCACAGTGTGGTTAATTGTCTCAGGGACCAGAAGGCTGATCCTCTAAATGTCAGTAGAGGGGAACACCATTTGTTTTGTAATGGTCGTGGTGGTTAGGTGAAACTGGATTCTGGTGGTAATTTTGCCAATAAAATCATCAAAAAAGGTATTAAAAAAAAAAAAAAAAACACCCCAAAACACTATTGTGCGATTCAGCTTGCTAGAAACTCACACAACTGAAAGAACGTTTTGGGTGGCAGTATTCTTTAAAATCTAAATTAACTGAAACATCTGCAGATATTGGGCAATTAGATAGGTTTCGCTCTCCTTGATCCAGCGGACTGTCATTGGATAATGCAGTTACAATCAAGTGAAAAAGGACCTTTCAGACTGATTTGTATACACAACTGTAACCAGATGCTCATCTACATGTCATCCACAGTCCCAAAAGGGGATCGGTATGTTCTCATTTGCAGCATCATGTAAGAAGTTTGTAAAGTTAAAAAAATCATTCTGAAGAACCCCATTTACACCATCCTATTCCTCTTCCAACTGGTGCTGCCAATTTAATTACAGCAATCCACTTTGTACAGGTATTATTCAGCTGTAAGGTCAATGCATTTTCTATCTTTGGCAAAAAAAAGAAAACCCCTCTGTGCACATAAACTGAAATAAACACATGTCCAACTGAGTGGGTAGCAGAAAATGTACAAGTATGGGTTATAAAACAACTAATCAAGCACCAATCAAACAATGTCAAGAGCATGTTCACTTTTTCTAAAGTCCCTGCCAGCTGGTGTAGATGAGGTGGCAACCCCTACCAGAAAGGGAAACCTGCCAACGCGACCAAAGCAAGAGCATGGAGAATCAACCTGATGCTCCAGAACAGGATAAAGGACACTGCACATAGAAAGGACTCCCACATGGTAGGGAACTAAACCAATGAGAAGCTGAACAACCAGAGCCCACCAAAACAGGTATAACCACAAGAAAAAAAGGCTGAATAGGAATTAAAGAAAACACTGGGGCAACCCCCAGAAGAAAAACACATCTTGAGAGGGCACCTAGGACAAAAAACACATCCAGGGAAGAAAGACGATCTGGGCTACATGAAAGGAATGGAGGGATAACCCTAAAGATCAAGGGGATGGAAACTCTGACTAATGCCAATCTTCCTAAGTGATGCATACCAGAGAAGTTATGGTATCAGCATCACGCAATAGCCCACAAGGGATGTGAAGCGATACCTGAGACTTCTAGAGAACTCAAAGATTTCATCCAACAAAGTCAAAGTGACTGAAGAAGGGTGCAAGGGAGGCACCCACACAAGGGAAGGCATGAATAGAAGAAGTTAGCCCTCAGCCCCAGACTGGTGAAATGGGAACCACCAAAAGACACAGAGCATGAAACTAAAGCATTCTCTCTGACACCCAGAGGTGTCGCCGAGGCCTTGCAAAATAATGTGGAGCCTGCCTAACCCAGACCACATTCATGGGTCTAAGAAGCTCCCGATTTCCCCAGGTCCAGTGAAGCATCAACAGCCGTGGAGCGAGAGACCAGAACCTTAGCAGAACTGCTAAGAAGGAAAACCTATTTCTAGGTGAAGAGGTCCCACAAAGTCCTCTAGGCATATTCTCCAGCTGAGAGTACCTGCAGTGCAAGCTAGGGTGTTCCACCTGCTAAAAATCCAGGGAAGCAAAGGGCACTCCAGTTATGACCTCCGTCCACCACGTAGGATCTGAGGAGGTCTGAGCATTTCACAAAGTGGATGCCAGGAAAGGGCAATAGACTGAACACAAGAATCAAGAACTTATTTAGGTAGGTGACAGCCAGAGCCGGCCCTGTTGGACCTTGTAGATCAGGATGTACCTCTAGAAAGGAGGGACACCGGGGGGTACCATATACCACGAGAGGATTTTCATGTCCCAAGGATAGGGGATTCTCCTGAGGAAGGGAGTGGGAACCCGGATGGGGCACAGCTCCAGAAACTGTATTAACATATGGACTGGAGCAAAGAATCCAGGAAAACTGGGGAAGGTGTTTTGTTCTGTGCAATAACACAGGGGACATAGAAAGGTGCCACTAAAGGGAGCAACAGAGGCAAAGGATTAGACTGTGGGACCACAGGAGGATTCTCTGCACCTGAATTACTCTGAAGAAAATGACGCAGGGACCCATCAGGACACATGCACAATAGGTCCCCCACTTGTGGAAGTGGGTGCAGCTTTGTGTGGGATGCTTTTCAGAGGGGTTAGCTGACCTCTGACTTCAAGCCCTAAAGAGCTGAGTGGGAGTCAGGCTCTGAAAGCACCTACTGCAGAAGTAGATGAAAAACGGTGGGATTCAGCTGACCTCTTCCTATACCTCCGACCTTGAGGTACGTGTCCACTCTGGCTTCCTGTAGAATTGCTAATTGCGGTATTAAGTGCAGGTCTAGAAAGAGGATGTCCCTCGAAGGCTAAGCGAGTCAGATGCTCTTTGGGTATGGCATTAGTATCCCCGCAGCAAAAGTAAAATGTTCTGTACATCTATATAGACATGAGACCAATGTGGAACATAAGCTTAGATGCATGTAACAAGCAATCGAAACTGAAACATAAGGCTCCAGATATGTTCCACATGCTCCATGAAACGGGTCTACCCCAGTGGTGGAGAGATCCTTTTGAAGGATCTAACGCTGACATGGTTTAAAAGATTAAAGTCACTGCCAACACAGGAATAAGGGGAGAGCCACCCAGTTCAAACTGGGATATAAAGAAGTGATTCTAGCTGCCTGTCAGTAGAATCCTTAAAGGTAAGCACGCCTTTTATCCTTCTGCTCCTGTTAAGGTGGGTCAGTGGTGGATCCACATTGGAATAGACTAACTGTTTAACAAATTTTCTCCAAAGCAAACAGTGCCAGCACATACTCAGGTGGAGCCCAGGCGGAAGAGTGCTTCCACATAGAAAAATACCTTGAGGCCTGGTTCACACCTAGGCAAATGCGGTTGTTGAGCTGTTTTCGCATGTTTGTCATGCTGTGGTTTTTTTGGGAGCAATTTTGCTTTTGAAAACCGGTTCTCAATGCATAGATAGGTCTATAGGACCAAAACCGCACGACATCCACCTGAAAATACCTTCTGAATCTTTTTGCGCGACAGGCGATATCGCACGCATGACATAACGCTTAGGTGTGAACTGTCGCCATTGACTTGTATGGGTTTTCTTGTTCTGCGAGATAAAACACCTAGCTGTGAACCAGGCCTGAATAGCAGGTATAATGTTTTTGCAGCTGAAGCAGCTCTAGAAGACCTATGGCTGGAGACAGAAGGCTGATCCTCCAAATGCAGAGTAGTACACACTGCATCTAGAAGGTCAGAAATTACCCCTTGAAATTCTGAGGCAAAGGCTGGAGACTACAGGACAGCAAAAACAGTTTCTTTGGAGATAGACTGTCAGAATCTAACTGGTCACAGGGACCAGTGACCTGGTCTAATAACTCAGGAAGGTCAGAGATAGACTGAAGGGGATGGCGCTGAATCACATTCACAGCCTCTGCAGTCCGTTTTCATAGGAGTTAAATGCACATAATTGTGGATGTCCCAAATGTCAGGAGAGGGGACCTGGTGCCCCCCTATAACTATAGTGAATGGAGGGACAAAGTGCATGATAGTCCACCTAGTGGATGATGTCAGTTCTCAGACCCTAAGCGTTAATCCTTACTCTGGTGAAACAGACAGTAGCAGGAAATCTGTGGAGGATTTTGGGCACAGGTACAATTTAAAGAAAAATGAATCACGTTCAGCAGAGAAATGGGTCCTATATATGGGTGTACATTGAAAGCCTGAGGTACAGCCACAAACGTTCCATTCAAGCGTACAAGAATACAGGGTGTTGCAAGTGACTAGAGATGCAAGTTATTGGCATGTATTCACCTGCAGAGATATACCTGCACCACCCAGATGGTTCATTAAATACTACATCAGTACAGCTTTGCTGGAACTATGCCAAACAACTATGCCAAATCAAGATGTTGATGAACCAAGATCCATACATGCTAAGCCTTACAGACATTAGTTTTAAAATACTAAAAGGAAACACCTATCATTGTGTAAAGATCTTTCGCAAGTCACAGGCTCATTTGTTCTGATTTGCAATCTAGAAATAATTTCCTACGCAGCCGTATAAAGCATTTTTTTTTTTGTTTGTTACTAAAAATTAGAACCCACACATTTTAGCATGCAGCTTACAGAAAACACTATGGGGGGAATTTATCAAAACTGGAGCAGACAAAATCTGGCGCAGTTGCCCATGGCAACCAATCAGCATCTCTCTTCAGTTTGCTCAGGTAAGATTTGAAAATGAGACAGAGAGGCTGATCGGTTGCAGTGCAAATCTGCTCCAGTTGAGATAAATC
>NW_017306744.1:242525-275110 GCF_000935625.1 Nanorana parkeri
GAAAAACCCCCCCCCCCCCCCTATATAAAGTTTGAATTTTATTTAAAAAATTAGCATTATTATTAAAATGTAGAGATGAAAAAGACTAAGGAAACTCACCAGCTGCAAGGATGCCAGCATGTACCTGCACACCTCATAGGGCTCTCTCTGTGCCATTAGACTTGCAAAGGTGCGCCATTCTCCTACTTGGTTGAACTGTGAAACTAGACGATCGCCATAATCATGAATATCAAAAGCTCCCCGTTCTTCCTATGTAGAGGGGGGAAAAGAAATGTCGAGGAAACGATTGTAATAATGGTCTTGTATAACTCCTCACCCTCTCTCTTTTTCCACAAAGGACCCCTTGAAATAATGGTCAGGTCTTCGGGATACCCTACTAAAAGATTACAAATACAGCTTATGGTAAATGAGTGTGTTCCGTAAACCGTAATAATAAAGGAATGTGGTGTACCAATGTTATCCGACACCCAGAGCAGATCATTTAACCCCCCACGCTCTAAACATAAACACAATAACAAAGGGCTGAACAAGAAACACAAATAGTGAAAATAGTAGCACTGCCTTATATTGGGGGTCAGTGGGTAGAAAGACACCGATATATTGGCAGCCAATGGAAAAATTGCCAGTTACATTAATGGTCAGTGCCCCCTTACATTAGTGGCCAGAGGTGCACCCTTATACTTGTGGTGGGGGAAAGAATGCCCGTTTACACTGGGTTTACCAGGTTGGATGGCCATACACTATACAATCTGATGGTAGATATAAAGGAGAATGTACAATAACTATGTAGTGCAAGGGCCTACCTGATTTGTTACAAATGCAATGAACTGTTTAGGATTGTCCTTATATTACATCGTTTTGCAAGTCTAAAAGAAGATTGTACAATCTCTGCACAATCAGATGAAATAGTGTATGGCCAGCTTGACATTAGTGGACAGTGGGAAGAATGTCTAACTTACAGACCGCTAAAGAGATAATTTGCGCCAGGGGTTACTTAACTGAGACCCAGCCTAGTGACATTGGTGCCAAAACTATAAGGGCACCATCAGAAAGTAAATGAACCTGCTATTACTCAAGGAACCCCTAGCACCCTTTGAAGGCACCCTAGGTTTCCAGGAAACTGGCTGAGAAAGCCTGCTTTAGAATGTTCCATTTTTAATTTACATATTTCACTTCAGATGCAAATCTCAATACAAATCATCAAGACAGAATAAAAAAAAAAAAAAATCTACCTGGGGTAGGAAAAGGTCTGAGGCGGTTTAACGTCTTTCCTACCTGTTCGTGCAGCTGTGGGCCCATTTTATCCTCCCACTCCCGCACACGTAAGGAGAGTACTGTCTCTTGTGCATACTTCTGAGAATTGGCAATGAAAAGCTCCTAAAAATAAAAAAAAGAAGTAGGCAAAAGTGCATTTCTTTAATTTACAGGACTATATCACAAAATCACAAAGGCCAGCACAAAAATAGTAACTTCTTTTATTTAAGTAGAGCTGAAGAAAGTGTTCAACCTCCACGAGCAGGGGTAGCCAAACTCCGGCCCTCCAACTGTGGTGAAACTACAAATCCCACGATGCATCTCTCTCCGGAAGTCATGTCTGTGGCTGTGAGAATCTTGCAATGCCTCATGGGATTTGTAGTTCCACCACAGCTGGAGGTCCGGAGTTTGGCTACCCCTGTCCTAGAGCAATAGAAAAAGCTGAGGCATGCTGGGTAGTTGAGGGCTTACACAGAGGCTGGTTTACAATC
The DNA here is from genome assembly GCF_000935625.1 of Nanorana parkeri. Taxonomy (NCBI): domain Eukaryota; kingdom Metazoa; phylum Chordata; class Amphibia; order Anura; family Dicroglossidae; genus Nanorana; species Nanorana parkeri. The sequence goes on from NW_017306744.1 coordinate 244,271, forward strand.
TTTTCGCCAGTGTAGCAACCTCCTGAAGGTGACATTATAACATCACTGGTTCACAACTCCTGTGTACCTCAATGGACATAAAAGAAATAAAAGCTATGCTTGACTTTAACAGTGTATGAAAAACAATGACACCTACCACATTTTTTCTCACCAATTCCTCATATGATATCTGGTCTTGGAAGTCAATTGGTTCTATAGGGGGAAAGAATAGAATATACATGAATCAGTAAGAAATGTAACCTAAGAGTTGCATCAGAAGTCATCTTGCATACAGCTAGTTATCTTTTACTACAAGCCCCCCTGCTTTTCCCCAAACCATCAAAAACATTTGAACACGTAGGAAGATTTATCAATTCTGCTGCACAGCAAGGCAATGCCAAGCAGGAACAGTAAGACAAATGTGACAGATGTATTATAAGATTGCAGTTTTGGTCATAGATCTTCTCTCTGCTGCTCTAAGTCTACATTTTTGCTGCTACAGCAACCTCTGCTTTTTTAGCATGTCTGGCGCAAAACGGAAGGGTGGCCACTATTCAATTGCAGGTGATCTAACCAGCCCCCTTTTGTACTCTAAATAGGCCTAAGAAGGGATTGTGCTTCTTGCAACTCCTACAGACCCCAGTCGGATCCACATGCATCAGTGGTCACTTTGGGTGCTCATCACTCTTCCTGCCTCACGGAAGAAGAATTTTTTTGTTAAGACAAGGATTTATGAAGCCCACCACCATCGTCCCCATTAGAATCTGATGCACAGATGCTCGATTTTGTCATGAATCCTCTAGAGATTTGTTGTTGCATTTTTAGTCCCTCCCTTCCCTAGAGGAGATCCCACCAGCCGAATTTAAGTCACCTGCTGTCTCAATTAAAAAGGCAAGTTTCCTTTCTAATTGAGGCTGGAAGTTCCACTTATTGTCTCCTCCCTCTAGCCCCACTTGCGTCTCGCATCAATATAGCTTTGATTATTCCCAAAGAAAACACTCCTTCCTTTAAGAACCCTACTGACAAGAAATTAGAAGCAATTTCTAGGTCCATCTACTCTTTGGTGGGCTCTGCCCTCCAACCCATGCCAGCCTCAACAATCATTTCCCAAACCTGGGCCAATCAAAATCCTTAAAAGGAGAACTATGAGGTGAGTGAAAAATTACTCATCCTCACAGTTCGAGCCGACGTGTGACAATGAAACTGTCACATGTCGGCTCAATAGATCGGGAAGTGAGCGAACACATACCATCGCTCGCTCACTTCTCGATCATCTACCTGCAGAGACGGTGACTGTCAGTTGTCATTCACACAGCTGGGTGGATCTTGACAGCATTGTCGGGATCCGTCTTGGCTGCGGCGGTCTCAGTATACCGCCAGCTGTAGCTTGCAATATACTGAGCTTTGGGTCACGGGAGGACGCTAGTATATGTCCTCCCGTGACCCTTAGGAGAACTATGGGGAAAAACACTTAACCCATGGTTCTCTTTTAAGCAGGGACCTAGCAGTTGTTGGCTCACTTACCCCAGCTATACAAAGCTAAGGACCAACTATGCAGGTTGATACCTTCCTATTCTCCATCAAAATATAAAAGGTGAAATATGTATAATCCGCGCTTATAGATCGATATGGATACTTTAATTAAACAAATGAAAATATATAGAAAATAAATAAATAATGTATAACTATATATTAGAGGTGCTGTACTAGGGACACTAGGGTCAAATAGTATGTAACTGGGTGTGCAGCGCTCAGGGTCACCAGTGAGTGAATTAAATCAGTGTTAGCATATTTAACTTAATGAGTGTTAATAATCATAAATATCAGTAATAGCCAGTGAAGAAAGGTCTCAAATCGTGCACGGATACATAAAATAAATGGTGGATCAAATATATACAATTTCAAATATGAAAAATATATGCAAAAATGTATAAAAATCTCAAGATTATCAAAGTGATATATAGCAAATGAGTGCAAAAGTGTATAAAAGTGGGTAAAAAATGTGTATAATATTATAAATAATTCGTTAATTGGATGTGAGTCCAAAAATAGATAATTTGTGAATCCAAAAACAATTTAAATCTTCAGTGTCAGCAACACGTTAATGATGATAGAAATCCCACACCGCAGTGTCCACGTCTAAGGTCTAAGTCTAGTCCCCTCTGGGATGCGCACTCACCAGACCAGGATATTCATAAGCAGAAGGAGATGATAGTTGGTGATCCTACGGTCGTCTCGTCCTCACCATATGGATCAGTATTTTATCAAAAAAATATAAAAGGGACAAGAACTCCTCATGGTTCAGACCTGCGATCCCCCTGAAGACGTCTTTGTATGACGAAACGATGATGATAGAAATCCCACACCGCAGTGTCCACGTCTAAGGTCTAAGTCTAGTCCCCTCTGGGATGCGCACTCACCAGACCAGGATATTCATAAGCAGAAGGAGATGATAGTTGGTGATCCTACGGTCGTCTCGTCCTCACCATATGGATCAGTATTTTATCAAAAAAATATAAAAGGGACAAGAACTCCTCATGGTTCAGACCTGCGATCCCCCTGAAGACGTCTTTGTATGACGAAACGCGTTGGGGCGGGGCTACACTTCTCGGTATCACACGCAACCAGGAAGTACAGAGGTTTTACTCACAGACGTGTGAGTGGCCGGTTTTAGTGATTTTAAATGTAAGTGGCTACTTTTTTTGTTCAATAAAGCATTCAATCGACTACACCATGAGGAGTTCTTGTCCCTTTTATATTTTTTTGATAAAATACTGATCCATATGGTGAGGACGAGACGACCGTAGGATCACCAACTATCATCTCCTTCTGCTTATGAATATCCTGGTCTGGTGAGTGCGCATCCCAGAGGGGACTTAGACGTAGACACTGCGGTGTGGGATTTCTATCATCATTAACGTGTTGCTGACACTGAAGATTTAAATTGTTTTTGGATTCACAAATTATCTATTTTTGGACTCACATCCAATTAACGAATTATTTATAATATTATACACATTTTTTACCCACTTTTATACACTTTTGCACTCATTTTGCTATATATCACTTTGATAAGCTTGAGATTTTTATAAATTTTTGCATATATTTTTCATATTTGAAATTGTATATATTTGATCCACCATTTATTTTATGTATCCGTGCACGATTTGAGACCTTTGTTCACTGGCTATTACTGATATTTATGATTATTAACACTCATTAAGTTAAATATGCTAACACTGATTTAATTCACTCACTGGTGACCCTGAGCGCTGCACACCCAGTTACATCCATCCATCAAAATATACTTTTGTTTCTAAGTTGGGTTCCAATTCCTGGACCCACAAGTCTTCAATGCCCCCCATCCTTGAGCTTAAGGGGGTGATTTACTAACCTAAACACACACACACATCAGGTGTGTGTGATTTTCACACAGCAAAACGTATTTATCAACCAAAAAGTCTCTAAAAGCATATTTCCACTAATGCCATATATGTAAAAATCATGCACATGATGCATATATAATGCTGCTTCACAGTTTAGACAAAAATGGTTAGCTCATGCATTTACATTCCTTGCATTCATCAACGCAAGCAACACAATGTAGAGCTAATTTACACAACATCACCTTGCAATTCATGCAGGGCTTTGCACAACACACCTGCTGGGTGTGTACACATTACAAAGGTGTTTAGATTCCACCCATAGATCATGCTGGGAGGGAACACACTGCAGAGGTGTATACACGTTCGTGGTGTGTTTATAAGGTTAGTAAATCAACCCCTAAGTGTCTGTGGCAATCCAAGGGAGAGTGTCTTTAATATGTCGACAATTCCCAACATTATATTAAATTATCACTATTTTTGTGGCAGTATGTTTCCCCTTAAAGAGGAACAATTCTTTAAACCTTTTTAGAAAATTTTTATGTGTGAAAATCTGTTTCAAACATCTCTATGTACCAACATGAATATGATCACCTCACAATTCCAAAATACCCCAATATCCCACTTTTAGCATTACCAATGTTTTCACACCCTGGTTCTTCTGTCAAGATGGCTGGAATAGTGTGGCCCAAATCTTCATGGTCAGAAAGGTCTTTAAAAAAAAAAAAGCAAATAAGACTAAGTAAATGTAAAAATGACAAACTGCAATAGAATAGTCAGATCATGTTCTCTAGCTTGTAAATAATAGGCACCGTATGTCTATAAGTAGCCAAGATTCTCTGTTGTGTTTAACTTGCTTACAGTCAGCCATCCTGACACATGAACAGTACAGCGCAGACAATAAATATGTCAGGGTGTTGACAGTCAGGTGGATATTTGCAAATTAACTCTCAGAACCAAAAGAGATGAATACATTATAGCAGTTATACTTTAACAGCTCATTCATTGGAAGCCAGAGACAGGTCAACTACTATTGCTAATTAAGTCACACATATATGGAGAAAAAGAAAGTTCTCAAGCAAACCTGCACAATCCTCATGATCAAGATAATTATCTTCACGTGGTTCCTCCATGGGATTAGCTGGTTCCTCTTCAGCAAATAAGTCTGCTACCTTGGTAACTAGTGGTCCCTAACAAGAAATGTAGATGTTAATAAAAGATTTGTAATTAAGTGTGCATTCATTCACATACAGTCTTCGGCTGTCCCAAAAAGTGCAACAATGAGCCTGCTTGTGTATGCCATTCAGGGGAGCTTTATCTTCATCAGTCATTATATAAATGTTACAAAGCTCATTATTATTCTATGGAGACTAAATATGTCTTAATATGACAATATTATTTTTCTTTTTAAACAAAAAACTTTTATATCATCATATTGTATTGCATTCATTAGGGGATCAAACACACCTTGAAGGCATATGGTCTGACTATAAGAGGCGGGGACATAGTAAAAGTTACTCCTACCCTTTAAACCAGTGGTTCTCAACCTGTGTAACCTCAGGACCCACATTTGTCCTTGGTCATTAAGTCGTAAACCGCAGTCGCCGGGCATTTGGGTGCAGGCGATCTAACTGTGGGTGGGAGGTTAATTTGGAGTGTCATTCATATTAATGACAACGCAATGCACCTTCCACACCAGAACACGCAGTAGATGCGATTGCGTGTTACAATGCATTAATCACATGAGACTGTGTGATTAACGTGCTGTACTAGCGTGAACGGACCCTCAAAAGCACTGACAGTCACCCACAGACACACACACACAACCACACACTCCAAAAAACATATAATCTTTTTTTTTTTTTAAGATCCATGCAGTCTCCTTCCATGAGAACTGGAATGGATCCTCAGCCTGGTGTCCAGTTTGGGCTGTTGTGGTGTGACTGAGCTCCATCCATATGTGCATTGTTTGTACAGCTCCCTTGCACTCCCTGTAGAGGTGTCGGAAGCCAGAATGTGACATCAATCCAGGCACCTCTACAGGGCACATGTGGGAGCTGTAAGCAATGCACATATGGATGGAGCTCCCTTATGAACATACTTCCAGCCCACCCCACCTCAAGTTGACACGCAGGGCCATATTTTGAATGGCTGCACGGCACAAGAACAGATGGTGCTGCTCTGGGGGGAGGCTGAGGAGTCTCACACCTAGAAGCAAGGCATGCCGCGACCCACTGAACATGGGGTCGTGACCCACTTTTGGGTCACGACCCACCAGTTGAGAACCAAGGCTTTAAACTATATTCCTTTAATCATAACTAGACTACTCAGTGTGGAACTGGAAAAACACAAAGCAGAAAAACTATTTTTGCTTAATTATTATGGAACATAAAAAATACATCTGTGAGATGAAAAAGAAAGGGCCTTGATTACTCCTATGTACCTTACTTGCCTCCCGTGAATTTTTTTTGATTATATCATCCAGCTTTGCCGCAAACTATCACCCTTAAAATATGAATACGTAACAGCTTTCTTAGAAGTCTGGTCAGCTGACCAACATTTAAATTGACACTAAACTCGGGAGTTACATTTTAAAAATGCATTCAAGTACCTTAACTATTAATAAAAATGTATCTTATTTGTGTATCACTCAGCTGTAGATCCTCCAATCATCTCTGAATTGGTGCTGACACTGTCCTTCCTTCTGGAGGGTGGCTACTTATGCCCCTGTGTGCTGTAAAGTAGCCACCGCTCCAAGCTCACTCCTGTAATGGACTATAATCAAATTAACAATTAGTAAACTAAAACATGAGATTATAATCCATCAGAGGAGTGAGCTTGGAGCAGTGGCTACTTTACAACACACACGGACCATGGGGAACAAAAGCAGCCACCCCCCAGAAGGAAGGACAGTGTCAGCACCAATTCAGAGATGATTTGAGGATCTACAGCTGAGTGATATACAAATAAGATGCATTTTTGTTAATAGTTTATAATGCATTTTTAAGATTTAACTTTTAAGAGTTCAGTGTCACTTTAAGCCACAATACACATTGAAGAATGACAGTCGAAACAGAAATTCTGGAAATAAGGTAACCAGACGAATCGTTACACACGTATTGAAGACGATGAATTATTGATCCACCAGTTCCACAGACAGGAGAAACATGTTCACTCTCCAGTCTCTGGCACAAAAGTTTTGCACATTCTGAAGGCGTTTGGAATACAAGCACTGTGGCCAGGGATGGAGTACATAGGTCTCACTATGGATTCTGCTTTCCTGTCTTTTGGATCTTTGAAAAAGGAGATTCTGGGACTAGAATCACAGTAGCCTTATTCAGCCTAGACACTGGTGAGTCTACAATAGGAGGAGACGTTTTGTTTTTCATTTCTCCTTTTGTTTCACTTTTTATTATTTTCCAAAAAACAGACTTTTTTAAAGAAAATTCTCCTCAAAAGAAGATCGTAAAGAAATGTTTTTTGAAAGTACATAAATCCTAGAAGGGCAATCCCATTCTTTGTAAAAAAATAAAATGTAAAAAAAAAAGACATAAGGGAAAGTCTTAGTCAAACTTTTAGACTTCTGTGTACCAAAAGGAACTAGAGCTTCCAAATAAGCATACGCAGAATCTTCAATTCAAACATACAAACTCCATGCACTTAGTGTCTTGACTGGGATTTGAACCAGGGACCCCTCTGTTGCAAGGCACAAGTGCTAAAAAATAGACGAAGAGGTTTCATCATCACTAGCAATTAGGTAAATCTGTCTCCCCTATTTTCCCAGAAGATGCAGAAATCCCAGGAAAAACCTATTCCTCTGCAGATGTATCAGAGGGTGATGGCGACTTTTCTGCCAGCTAGTGTCCAACTTCTGCAAGATCTCCGCAGTGTCCTTCAATGAACAAAAGAGAAGAAAATGATATAAAAGGGGGGGGGGGGGGGGAGGAAAAAATATAGCTGAGACCCCAGCATACTAAACTGCCAGGTTTCTGCATTCCTAGTCCAAAAAGATCCACCATGGTTGAAAATAGCATCAGCTATTGCAGAAATATCTTCAAAGAAGCAGATCCTGATCCTTAATGCACCAGTCCTGATTACTATCACTCCCACAACAGGACAATGCCTGCATCATTCCCTCTGTACCAGTCCTGATTACTATCACTCCCACACCAGGACAATGCCTGCATCAATCCCTCTGTACCAGTCCTGATTACTATCACTCCCACACTAGGACAATGCCTGCATCATTCCCTCTGCACCAGTTCTAATTACTATCACTCCCACACTTAGGCCCCGTTCACACCAGGGCGTTTTCGTCACGCTGATTTTTTCGTGCTGAAACTCCAACATTGAAAAACTAAAAAGGTAGAGATTATTTTTGCCAAAAAAGGTATCTGTTAACTGCCCTGAAGCAGGGAAGCAGAGAATTAAGGGGGGGTTGCCAGTTTAGAAACATGCCAGACAGTAACAGCCACCAGCAGGGCACACATCTGCACCGGCAAGAAGGTGGAGGTTTTGAGAGGACAAGTTTAAAAGGCCTAGGTGTCAAGCCTAGGCCACATTTTAGAGTAAAGCAGGCAATATTGACTAGGCCTGTAAAATAGTAGCAGAACTACGGAGGGAGTTATGTTTATATGGCTGCCAGGACAGGGGAAGACATGAGGAAAAAAGGAGATAGAATCACGATAGGCCAAGGGAGCTCACATATAAAAGGAGGATGCTTGGTCCTCATCAATACATTGATTCAATGCCTCTATTCAATGACAGACTACAAGTGTCATTTTACGAGAACGGTTACATTTTAATAGCCACTCTTCCAGTGTAATACAATGCAAATTACTTGCTGACATTCTGACAACTAGTAATAGCAGAGAAAGGGAGCAGCGGCAGGGGGGAGGAGCTGGACGTTAGAGATGCATCCTAAAAACTTTGTTGAACTTTTTTTATGAAGCATCTGCAGGGTTCTAAATCTTGAAGAGTTTAATATTAATTATAAAAAAGCAGCGCTGCATAAAACTTTACAGTATAGGAACAGTTGTACATTGCAGATGTAAACGCCATTACCATTCTTTTCTGGATCTGTCTCTGCACCGCTAGCCTTTGCTTGGCATGCTGCCAGTACAATGCATCCATATCTGCAAATTAAAGAAGTTAAAAAAGGATATGCAATAGAATATATACAGTATATAAAAACACACACAAATGAAGACCCAAAATGATAAATGCGCTGTACAGGATGTTTCTACCCCACAATTGACAGAAATTAATTGCAAGTGATTAAAAATGTAGTTATTTCTACCAGTAGGAACACATGCACATTGCAAAGCTCTCAAAATAAAAACAGCGACACCTTTTGTTTTGCTTATTTTCAAAGAAACATATGTAATTAACAGTCCAGATGAATATCTTGGATTTTCACTGCAAAACGTACCTGCAAATGTTGGACCTTTCCTCCTATGTTTTACAGCTTCTGCTCCATCCCAATCTGTAAAACAATGATTTGCAAAATACAGTCAAGAAAGACGGAAACAGCGTTCTAAATAGTTTGTACAGGTAAAACTAAAAGAGAAAGCGGTGTCATCAGTCTGTGTGGCAGGTCTGTATAAATCTCATGAAGGGATAAAACAAAAAATGCATACAAGCAAATACAAGACACCTCATATATACAGTAAGCACATATGTGTGTATTTTATCTTTGCATTTAGCCAGTTTGCCTGATATTAAACTTAAAGCAGTTCCATGTCAAACACCTTAGAAGAGGTATGTTGTGACCTGAATCCAGCATTTTTATTTTGTTTAAACTGGGCACTGTCCAAACTGCATCTACTGTTTTAAACATACACTTACAAAGAACAATACTCACATGTACTGGAAAACCACTTTATGAAATCCTGCAGCTTACATGGAAGTTTCCTCTTTCTTTTATTTGAGGACTCATCATCTATTACCCCTCGAGGAACTGTGTAATGTTTTCCTTACATAAAGTGAAAAAATTAAGTTATTGCACTAAAGTTCTCAAAAGAAAATCAAAAAAGAAATGAACTTTGTAAGATGCACTCCTTACCTTTTTTAAAAGGTTTATCTTCAGCAGATTGAAATGGGTCCAGACTGTGCCATGGGTCCAGAAGCTTATCCTATGACAAAAGAGAGGAAAATATTTCTTACAAACAAGATTCGTGAATAAAACACTTGACAATTTGTGCAAGTAAAACAGATGCTGTAACCCATGAAAGATTGTTCTTTAAAAGTGATCCTATGGCCTCTGTAATTAATATAGAACAAACCACCCTGTAAAAGAACAGGTTAAAAACAGGTTTCTGGCAGGGGTGTGTTAAATCCTTGCTCTCTTGGGCTCCGAGGGCCAGCGTTCTGATTCCTCCCCACCAACCCCTTCAAGACAGTATTGATGTAGGGGGTAGGGAGGGGAACCCTATAGACACATCTAGTTTTGAATGGTAGTGGTGCCAAAGCTCTGCATTAGCTGAAAACTTAACATACACTGCCCAAGAGCAAGGTAAGTATTAAACTTCAACAGGGTGGCGGTGACGTATATTTTTGTTTTTAGAGAGGAGATGGAATCACTTTTAGTAACCAAGATAACAGTTATCTTAAATAAGATTTATGTTCTACCTTGATATTGGTGTTGGGTCTCTCCTTGACTTCACGTTTCCGAAGAGCATAGCCTCTCTCTTCCGTTTGAATCTAAAATGTAATCACAGGAGAAAAAAAAACAGATGTGTTAGGGCCCATAATTAAAATGAGAATGATAAAATATTCAATTTTATATGGAAAGTTATGGAGTTAAGCAGATAATAAAATCACGCTGTAACCCACTGCTTGACCTGCTACCATCAGATACATTTTTCTGAAAGATCTGCGTATAGATTACATAGGTTCCCATCAGTGTTAAATTGTTCCATGAAGAATTTTTATTTTTTTTCATCTGCATGTTTTTAGTGATGAAAACTAAATGAAAACGAAGTACAAACTAAGTTGAAAATTCAACACATTTTTGTTGATGAAAGAAAACGCGTTGAAAATGGGAGGGACTATGGCAATTGGACTTCCGGGTTCCTTGAGCGTTTCCTCTTTCTGTAGTAGGGAGACATGCACAAGTGAATAATAACCTATTGATCTACCAGGCGGGACACAGCTAGCAAACACTGGCAGCACAAACTGCATAGACATGTCAACGTCAGGGAGAAAGAAGAACAGATGTATGGAATCATTTTACATTTGATGCTAATGAGAACAAGACCCTTAGTAAACCATGTGGAGCAACAATCGCCAGTAAAAAACACAACAAACATGGAGACATTTGCAGATTACTCATCCCGAAATTCATGCAAAAGTAAGCAGAGCACACTCGTATAAATATGGAAATGGCTGTCTCTATGCTGTGCAAGCATACATCTGTGTCTGTATTGCTGGTTCAAAAACTTAATACAAAAAGTAATAAAAAGGTTAATAGAGGTTTACTCCAGGAATATATAATGAGTTTGGAGATCCTAGAGAATTGCTTAAATAAAGCATTACACTTGAAATAAACCCATTAGATTTTAGTCGACTAAATCTACTGGCGATTCCGTCAACAAAACTAGACTAAAACAATTCAGATTATTAAAATAGGACTAAAACTAAAATTTCATTTTAGTCAAAAGACTAAAACTAAATTGAAATTTGCAGTCAAAATTAAAACTGATTCCCATCAATGTTACAAGTCAATGGAGCAGATAGCTGACAGCTTAAGCAGGACATATCAGACTGGTGTTTTATGGGCCACATGCAGCCCCTCATTTCTTCTCTGCTGCCATCAGTAGTTAAAGGATCAAAAATAAAAATGCTAGGGATGTTCCGATACTATGCTTGCTTGGCATCAGGGCCGATAACAGGCATTTTCACAAGTACTTAGAAAAATGCCCGGTTCCCGACGATTTCATTTTTTTTTTTACTTTAGATAGCTTCATGCTTCTCAGAGGTACCACGCTTGCTTGGTGTGCTCTGGGCAGCCTGCCGGCAGCTAGACGGGGTCCTCACCTCACAGGGAACCGCCTCCCACAAGCCCGTCAGAGACACAAGACACAGCTGCAAGAGCGACCGGGCACAATAACCCTGCACATCGCCGACTAAGCGAGAAAAGGGACCGGACTCCCGCACAACGCCGACTATGTGAGAAAAAGGGACCAGGGAAGGGACTCCTGCACATCGCCTTGCTCCTGTGAGTTGCTATTTGTAAAGCTGCTCCATACAGGCTGTGGCGAGGGAAGCTGTGAAAGGGCTGGCTGCGGCGTCATAAGGGACGGGACCTGTGCACATTATTTATCAGCAACTTTGTAGTGAAAGCTGCAGGTAGGGGGGTCACCAGCCAGTTTAATTGAGGGGAAGTGGGACAGATTGTAAGAAGCAGGGGAGAATTGTAACTCTATTGCTGCAGTGTAATGGAAGTGTGTGTGTGTGTGTGTGTGTGTGTGTGTGTGTGTGTACATTAACCCATTCAAGTTATCAAAAGGAGAATTGTAACCATTTCTGCAGTGTTTGTACTGTTTACTATGGATCATTTAACCTATTCAAGTTAGCAAGGGAGATGTGTAACTCATTTAACCTAGGTCCACACTTCCAGTACACTGTAGCAATAGAATTACAATTCCCCCTGCTTTTTACAATCTGTCCCACTCAGAGCACTACACATACACTATATTAGCAAAAGTATTGAGACACCCCTCTAAATCAGTATTTAGAGGGGTGTCCCAATACTTAAAGTTATACAGTATTGTTGATATGATGCAATGACAGAGAAATTCAACTAGATATGGGAAATATTATGAACATGCTCCGCATGTAGTGATCACCGCCTATGTGTAGTGCTCTGAGCACATTTGTTTTACTTTACATGTACCATGATGCATTGGACGACTCTCAGCTGTAAGCGTGACTCCCAGAGGCAGATTTAAGTTCCAGTTCTTCATAATTATAAAAGAAAATGACCTACAATCATTAGTCTGTATTGTTTTAGAAAAAAAATGGCACAAGTCCCTTTAAGAAAAAGTATCGGTAATTGGCATTGGCAAGTAACTGAGGGAAAGTATTTGTACTTGGTCTTAAAAAGGTGGCATCTGGACATCCCTAAAAAAAAAAAAAAAAAACACAAAATGCCTTAAAAGCAAAACTTAAAAAGCAACTTAAAGATACCTGTTGTCGTTCAATATGCTCTGCAGGCTCCATGTTTTCATCTTCTACTTCATGGTCATCATTTAGTGGGACAAAGACATCATCCCCATTATTCATTGGTGGGGCTAAGTAAGAGAAACAGAAGCTTACGTTTTATGAAGATAAGAAGAATGGTTTGTTAAAAGACTGCAGTGGCAAACGACTTTTTAAACAGCTGGAGACCCAATGAGATACAAATTACAATTCAAATTACAGATTAAACAATGTAGGGAAACTTACACCAAGTACAACAATGACATTCAACTAAATGTACAGTAGAATTATGGTCACGAATGTGCTATAAGGATTAAATATACAGTGTGAAGAGTAGCTGTAATACTCAATGACAACATGGCAGCATCACTAGTTCTTAGCACATTTTTACAAATATATCGGTGATTCTCATCTCTGGCTCTTGGTGACCACCATCTGTGCGTGTTTCCCAGCCAACCAGGCAGAAGCATACATTTTTTTCACTACCCGAGGAATTAAAGAAAAAACTAATCATTTCACCTGTTCCATATACAGATCTGGACAACATGACCAGTTGATGACCATTAGACTGAAGCTGAAGAACAAAGATGTTTATACATACTATATATTTCTTACAAAGAAAAAATGGTATCGCACAAAAACTTGACCAATTCTTATATATTACAGAAGCCAACTTTACATGGCTGCTATTTTTTAAAAGATGCGATTACAGACACAGGCAAACAAACTTTTACTAGCACCTTAATTCACACTGCTATGCTAATAAACTGAGCAATGGAGGCCTTCATCTACGAAAGTAAAAATAGCACAGATGAGAAAAGGGACCTCAACCTTCTTGTGAGCTTAAACGCCCATACCAAATTTAGCAGCGGCAGTGTACTTCGGTTAACTCTGACTAATTTGTCTGCTAGACGGGCTCTGAGAACCAGAAACACACACAGAGTTGTGCATTCCAAGTTCTCTGCTGCAAGGTTAATCATTGTTCTCAAGGCAAGAGACATTTTGCATATGTACTTACAAAGTCATATCATGGTCATGAAGAGGCTACACAAAAGTTTTCTTTTATCAATGTATCCTTTGCCACCTAAAATGATCACATTCAAAGTGACTTGCCAGTTTGACATGGTGGAAAATAAATTTGCTCTCACCATCAGCATCAGAGAAGTTCAACACTGGCACTGGTTCAACGCAATCTTCTTCCATGTTTTCATTCCTTTCTGCCTGTTCCGCATTCATCAAACCTAATGACAATAACCATAGATTCCATTGCATTAATTACTAATATATTAAGATTTTGTACATGGTAAATGCATGGATTGTACTGACATTTAAGGGGTCAATATAAACCCAATTTTTGTGGTGTATATTGCTGAAAATACTATATTACGGTAGGTGAGCTTCCATACAGCGTTTCAGTAGTGGCTTTGGGAAGAAAATTGATCTAAGTGTGTCCTTTATGCATTCTAAAGCTTTAAATCAACAAATCTAATGGAAAATCTTGCACTTTGCTACTGCATTTCATTTATAAAGGGTGATGCCATCCAAATGTTACACAACAGCAAGCTGAATTCATATATGATGCATATATTAAGGACTATGGAAGAAATAGCAGCAATGGACCCACTTTAAAAATACGTTTTTGAAGAACTTTGTATCAGCATTTAGGGGCTGAAACCTCATGTTACCACTGTCATGTAACTTAGGGAAGGGCTGTGGAGACCAGTTTTATAATATATGTATTAAAAAGCAGATACAAAATATGCAGAAGAAAAAAAAAAAAGTCCAAACCTGGACAATTGCTGTTGTCCTCTGTCCTTTGTGTACTCTGCCTAAACTGTGTTGGTGACATTAGCGCCAGCTCTAACAAAAAAGCTCCACATGTGTGAGGGGTATAGGTGTTTATACGGAAATCTTTCCTGCTGGCCAAAATTTCTCCTTTTCGGCTGGAAAAGAAAGGTAAATCGGTTAAATAGCCAAGCAGCTGAAAATGCAGTTTCACCTACTAAAGGATTTGTACTTCTATAGAGCCAGAAGGATAACTATTTTATTCCCTGGTTTAACAATTTCCTTCATCACCTCTCCACCTTCAACCTGCTCAATCAATCTGCATAAACACACTGTTGAATCACTGCCCAGTGAGCAGGCAGGTGAAACAGAAAGCTGTGCAGTAAAGAAAAAGTGTAATAATTTTGCTGTGCAGTGACACAAGATATGTATGAAGTGAATAAAGTCTAGATTAGGTAAACTGTCTATATAGATTTCCAATGTGTATTTAGCAGTATGCCTTTCAATCTGCTAAATATACCCCCTGAGTAATTCATGCACACACATTAAAAGGTGAATTAAATCTAGATAAAGTTGTCTGGGTAAACACTTATGCATTAGGGCAGCAACTAATGATTATTTTTTCAATTAATCAGATAAAAAATAAATAAATACCATCCTTAATTTGAAACAAAATACACAAATACAGTGTTACAAAATTTACTTCAGAATAAAACTGCATGCACAATATTTTGCAATCGCACTGCACTGGAACACACAGCATTGCAGTACCCTGTGTTCCAGTGTGGGCGATCACATAGTTACATAGTATTTGAGGTTGAATAAAGACATTAGTCCATCAAGTCCAACCATGTGATCACACTGTGGGTGGGAGGCACGTTTGGGGTGCCATTTAAATTAATGGCACTGCAACGCACCTCCTGCAGCAGAATTTGTCAGGCTTTATAATTTAAAAAAAAATAATTGTATTGTAAGCACATGGCGCTTGAATAGCTTCAGCCAGGGAATGACAGCTGTCAGTGACAAGATTCCGCAGACAACAGCCGAATGTAAATACAGCAGGTAATGGGCTGGTGCAAGACCCAGCCTGCTATTGGCCATTTCAAATTGCAATAGCAGGTTGGCTATTGCACCCGCCCACTGCTTGCTGTGCCCTTCTCCCAGCGTGGAGGAGAGAGCTAGGGGATTCAGACAACTAATCGATAGAGATAAGTTGACAACTATTCTCATAATCAATTATCATCAATTAGTTGGTCGCAGCCCATCTATGTATCTCACATAGGTAGCATACCCATGTCTCTAATGTAACTCAGACTGTAATGCTCACCTGCATAGAGGGTTAATTTTCTTTTCTACCTCTTCAGGGGGAACTAGAGCCATAGGTGTTAGGGGAACGATATTCACAGGCTTTAAAAGAAAACAAAAAAACACAATAGAACAGAAATAAAGAATGAATACAAGGTGCAGATGCAGATACATATCTCTATTTGCCCAACATGAGTTTATGGGGCTAAGGTTTTAGAGACATAGCAACTTATACTGCCAAAATATACACAACAATGAACATGCACAATATACATGCAGGCTGCGGTGCACATACTAAAAAACCTTATAGCATACGTTTAAATTGTGATCCTTCATGTCCGTGCTCGTTTTCTTGGGATCCTCAACATCATCTAAGACCAGAAACTAGAACAAATACCAAAATGTACATGTAAAGCACAATAACAATTAACTTACCCAAAATGCACATATTAAATATTTAACCAATTAAATGTTCGATAAAACAAGAAAACTTTAGATATCGGTTTCTTATTTGTCAAATGTTTCTTTATCAACAACCTGGTAAAGGGGTCACACAGATGTGGCTTATATGGCATCGGTCATCCAAAATGACAATTTCACCTGAATCATACAGAGTTTACATTAGGCGTCTGCAGAGGAAATGTAAGATTCTATTTTCTAGGGAAGTCCCGATACCCGGCATTTTCACAAGTACTTGTGAAAATGGGCCGATACCAGCGCTTTAAAATGTTAAATCGCTTCGGGCTGCCCAGAGGTTCCACGCTTTCTGGGGACCTCCAGGCAGCCTGGTGGGCAGCCTGCCGGGGTCCTCACAGCTCCGCCTCTCACAAGCCCGCCAACGCCACCAGATAGATCGGGCACAGACACCCTGAATGCGCTGCCTCCCACAAGCCCTCCACCGCTGGCAGAGAGATCGGGCACAGACACCCTGCAAACCGCCACCTCCCACAAAGCCCACCAAAGCTACCAGAGAGATCTGGCAGAGGCACCCTGCAGAGCGCCATCTCACAGAAGGCACACCTATTTGTATGTGAGTAATGATGGATAACAATGACTTTACTTTCCCCCATTTGCTTATTATGGGCTGGATCAAGAGACACTTAAATGCTATGCAGACTCTCATATGCGGTGGCTATATGGAGGATACGATGTAAATTATGAATAGACATTATCACATATAAAGTAGGAGTGTTCTGTAAGGCTTGTGAAAATTGTTTCTGGATGGGACTTACACTGAGTAGTGGTGTTTGTCATGAAATTTACTCAGTAGAATGGCCCTTATGTGTCTATGATCGTTCCATTTTAACCCTGGATGTGCCGAATCATGTGCTTTATTATTACAACAGAAATTACATTTGCAGTACAGTTATAAGATGAACAGAGTTGTGTATAATTCTGATCAGTCAGATTATATACATGATCAATTAACTCATGAAGGAACAAGATCTAAGAGTTAATGAAGCTATTTGGCTGCTATATTTATGGTCCATCTGTTTAATATGAATTATTATGTGCTCTGTTTTATTTTTTTCACAGTCTTTTAAGTTACAGTTCTTCATAATTTTAAAGAAACTGCCCTAAAATCATTAGACTGTGTTGTGTTAGAAAAAATGTCACATGTCCCTTTAAGAAAAAGTATCGGTAATTGGTATCGGCAAGGGAAAGTACTTGTATTTGGTCTTAAAAAAGTGGTATCGGGACATCTAGTTTTTTCTCATGTATAAAAATAATTAAACCTTGGTCACAAGACATTTCCAAGCATGCTAGAAAACCTCTTCAAGCAAAATCCTGTGCTCAGGATCTGAGTGCCTTAAAAAGACATATATCCCACAAACAAGCACACACACACTACTCACCTCCTCGCTATGTTTTGTAAAATTTGCATCTTTGTCTGCCCCATCTGATCCCACAGAAGCCGGCTGCTGGTCTCGCCTATATAAATAAAGATTGATCACAATCAACCAAAAGGAAACAAAGATGTCTACTAATAGTTACTTTGTGGTCATTGACCAGAGCTGGATCAAGGTATACAAAGTTGTATATAATGTACTTCACACAAACAATGTTTTATTTCTATTACTTCTCATAAGATGCATTTCCAAGTGTTATCCTATGCTATATTTTCTCTAACATCCGGTAGCTCATTTTCTCTCTACTTTTCTTCTTGTACTTTCATTTTAATTCTTAAGATTTATTTTCCATTTTGGAGGTACTGCATGAAAGTACAAAACTGATAAAGCCAGCAAGGCAGATATGCTGTATATGTCAAGTCTCAGCTGCCGACAGCTAACATGTCAATTATAGGTCCACCCCCGATGGTCTGAATTGCTAGTTGACATCTCCAGAGTTCTGCCTCTTTACCTTCTCTCCTCCTGTTGCACTCCATAGAATATATAATCAAACATTCAGAAGGAACAACAAGATCCCTGAATCCCTCAACTCATAAAAAAAAGGTGGTGTGTGCATTTTACCAGTGTAGTGCAACACACATGCTGTGCACTGTAAGGTACATAGCAATGAATCGCACTGCAGTGCACTAAAACATTTAAAAGGAGAACTATGAGGCGAGTGAAAATCACTCAGCCTCATAGTTCTAGCCGACCTGTCACAATTAAACTGTCACAGGTCGGCTCAATAGATCGGGAAGTGAGCGAACACATACCATCGCTCGCTCACTTCTCGATCTATCCCTGCAGAGAGCCGTGACTGTCACTCACGGCTCCCTGCAGGACTTCCCCCCCTTCCCCTGTCCGATCCTCCAGCGCTGACTGGCGGAACGGACGGGGGAGGGGGCGGGTACAGCTGGCTCTGCCTCTAGATAGGCAGAGCCAGCTGTCAATCACGCAGCTGGATGGATCCGGACAGTGATGCCGAGAATCCGTCCCGGCTGCGGCATCTCAGTATACCGCGAGCTGTAGCTCGCGGTATACTGAACTTTGGATGACGGGAGGACGCTAGTTTGTGTCCTCCCGTTAACCTTGGAGAACTATGGGGAAAAGCCCTAACCCCATAGTTCTCCTTTAAGCAAGTTTGTTAGTTCTGGAACAACAAAGAAGAATGAAAACATCTGAAGGCTAGTGAGTGCAGAATCAAGAACTAGGAAGGGCACATCTCAGCACTAAAGTTCAAGAGCAGCAAGATGTAGTACAGGACTAAGAACACAGTACTACACACAAATGTATCTGTTTGGGGTGGACCAACTCTAACCTCTGCTATACTACCAGAAAAACAAAAACCCCACAGCTTGATAACTTCTGAATTGATGAAAAGATTAGAAATGTAAAAAGATACATACTTTTTATTTGATATAAAATCCAAAGCTTGGTATACCAAAGAATAAAGGTATTCCACCTGCAAATAGAATATACATAGATTTAATGATTTCACACAAACCTTAATAGAAGTGGACCATCAGCACTTACTATAGCCCTATTTCACATCAATGACAATAGGTTAAGCATACAGTAGAGGTTTCCTAAGCCACTATCTGCTCAGGAGGGACTAAACAGATTCTTACATGCTTGAAACGCAGAGACAGGTTAATTAAATCCCACAAGCCTGGTTACTAAAGCATTAAAAAAAAAAAACCTACATTTTTCAAACTTTTTATATTTATGTCAGAGCTGCATGCTCTCTAGCTACTGAAAAGTCAGAAAGGTTTATAGATTGCAAAATGGGATGTCGCAGAGGGCTCCAAAGCTCCAAGTTAGGGTTGAAAGTAGTCACAAGTATATTAAGTGTAACCCAGTTTTAGGAATCCTGGGTAGCTCCAGCAAAAGACTACACTGTCTCCTGTGGTTCCAGCAATAGTCAACAACTGGCAGCATAACAGTACAGGCATCTCCTAAAGTGTGAATGCAGATTACGTTTACCTGTAAGGTACCACACCAACCATAAAATCAGAGGTGATGTGCTAGGGAAGGATGACTCGAATTATCATGGTCATTGTGTAACCTGCCCCTTCCTTCTCTCCATTGAGGATGTCCATCATATTGTGTAACCAATACGCAGGTCTGCGGACTCAATTCATGTTTATACATATACTGTTGATTTATAAACTTGTGCTGTATTCACACATATAGCCAGGCTTTTCTTTCTCAGAGTAATATATGCAGAGGTGCAAACACACAAAGTGCTATGGTGCAAAAGTTCTAAACCAACCCAATATATCAGGTAGAATCTTATATTCAGTCGGTATCCACATGCAAAAAGTATCCAAACTGGTTTCTAAGTCCTCGCATGTGTGCAACATAGCAAACACAAGATATAACATGCAAAGTTCAAGCCGACTGGCTGTTTGAAATTCACTTTCTCCAGCAAGTTGTGGTTTTTGCACCTCTGCATATATTCCATCAATTCCAACGGTAATCGAATTGAGTGAAACCAATATAAGATTTCACCTGATATATAAAGCTGGTTTGGAAGCTTTGCATTACAGCACTTTGTGTGTGTAAAAGAACAGAGCAAAAGGAGCGCCTCCATAGTGTAAAGCAGATTTAATAAAGGTAAAATACAGCTGGAAATGTACTTACAAACGACTTGTAAAAAACGAGCATTGAATAAAACGATCTCAAGTGGATCAAGATGGACGAACGAAAGAACAAAGTGGAGAAATCGGAAAAGTGTTCAAGCCAGGGCCATCTAGACATCGATCTTCATCCGGTTGACGCGTTTCAGAGGTTAAACCTCTTTCCTCAGAACCCAGAGGTTCTGAGGTTTAACCTCTGAAACGCGTCAACCGGAGGAAGATCAGTGTCTGGCCCTGGCACTTACTCTTCCGATTTCTGCACTTTGTTCTTTCGTTTGTCCATCTTGACCCACTTGAGACCGTTTTTGTGACGGTATATGTCATTTTTGTGACGGTATATGTATACATTTGGAGATTTAATTATAGATGGCTATAATTAAATGTTAATGTGAAGCTTATTGTTGGATTAATACATGTATGTGGTTGAAATTAAATTGAGTTATGTAGAAAGATGTTAAAAGGAAATCAGTTACTCATATTCATACAGTTAACATTTCCACTTACCTTTTTACTGTAGATACATGCTGATCCTTGAATTAGGAGAGCAGCTTCTGCAAAGTTCATGGTGGTTTTACCTCCATCAAAAGAGATACATATGTGATCTAGCTATAGAACAGAAACAGATATGTACATATTTAGATAGATGTGGTCTTATAAAACTGGTACTAAAAACATATAAACAATCTAGGAGTATGTGTTACCAGCCTATTGATCCATTTAACATCCCTCAAATCAGTATTTATGATTATTTTGATAAAAGCTCCATAACCACCTCACCAACATCTAAGTCCTTTTAGTTGGCGCTTGCATACCTGCCCTACTTTTTAAGGACACTTGTTGTGCATGTGAATGTGCGCCACAGCGTGTGCATTTGCACGCTTGCACACAACACAAGGGAAATGTGTGACGTGCTTGCAGCTCAAACTGCTGTAGGAGCTTTTTTGCCATAGATAGGGCAACTCATTGAAATGAATCAGTTGACGTGCGGAAAACACTGCAAAACGTGCAAAGAGACCAAGCGTTCATTCGACTCTGACTTCAATGGCTGCAAGTTTGATCCAAGTTTCCAATTCTAGAGAAACTCAAGCCAAATATATCCAGGGAACAAAGGAGTTCAGCAACAGAAACCGCCATATATATATACTCAGTACAGTTTCCCTAGAACATCCCACAATGTGCACTATTATTTGCTCAAACTCCCCAAGGCTAACTGGTGAGCCAAGAGGCAGTGAAGTACCTGCTGCTGGCAACCACCCCAATGCCCTCTAGGTGCACTTCCTTCTGTAATATCCTATTCACAACTCAAACATTCAAGAGTTTAGCTAAACACATTAGTGTGGAAGGGAGCAGCTATTACTCTGCTTAGTATGACGGAGTCTTCTCTTGGCTAAACAAACAGTAAATATCAATACACCCAAACTGCTGGTCTAAGGTAATGTTATTTACCTCTGCTTTAAAGAGGAATTTTACTCATCTTTAAAATGACAAAAAAACACACCTTCAGAAATGTTTAGTAATGACAATCTACAAACACATACTTCTAGATAATTGCAGGCTTTGTATGCTTGGCATACCTTATTGTTCTTTTCCTCCCCATTCCTATTAGTGGCCATTTTTACTAAGGGCAGATTAACATATCTCCCTATACTTCCTGGAACTCTGGCACACGTGACTAGGACATGTGACCATGCACATCATCTTAAGGGAAAAAAATGTCTTTCCCTGAGATCTCACAAGACTTTGCAGTTTACAGATGAGATTTCCCAGCAATGCTCTGTGATGTAGCCATCCTAGGATGCAACACTTGGGCACAGGTTACATCACTAATGCCCAAGAGGACCAGGAAGTGGAAAAACTATAACTAAGTAAAAATATGTTGTTTATTTAGCTAATGAATGTAAGATGATTTCAGTTCAGAATGCAGAGCTAAATGTTGATGTGATTTTTAGTGGAAGGGGTACAAGTCCACTTTAACTTACTAAGTTGTAAGAGCAGAGAGGGATGAACAGCAATGTTTGCAGTTTGTTCAGATAGCAACACCATACTGTTACAGTAGCAAGTTACCAATATATGAATCCTACTGTACTAAGGAAAAATGGCTGACAGTTGCCATTTCTGTCCACTGTTCCTTTGTCTCTTTTGGTAAAAATAGGTATTGCAGTATGGATTTGATTGTTTGCAGGCAGAAAATTCAATATCAATAAATCAACCATGTTACAATATCCACAATCTCCAAAGCATGAAGCCACCACCATTCATGAGCACTCATAAAAACCTACCTCCTCCAAGTACTCCCCCAACTGAGCAGCTACATCCACCTCCCAGTTTTTGGTCAGATCTCTGATTGGTTGCAGCAGGTGAGTGAACCTTGATTCCGCATCCTCCATTGTTTAAAGCTATAAATAAAAGATAACAGACTTGTGTAGAATTGTATTTGTAAATCACATACACAATACAACCATTTCATGATTAACGTGATCCACATAGTCTACCTGTGTATGGAAAACATAGTGGGAAGAAAATCCAGTGTAAAAGCAAACGTGACATAAAAGCCAAATTTCTTTATCAGCAATAGAGCGCAGCTGCTGGACCCAACATAACATGCCTTAAAGGAGAACTACTAAGAACCCCATTTACATTGACTGGCTTTTCTCCACCCTATGTTTTCTGTGCTTCATTACAATTTAAAATGTGTATTAGCAGTCGCCCGCTATCTGCTGACTTTGGATCACAAGGAGAACATTAGTGAATTTACTCCTTTAACCCCAAAAAATGAGTCTCTTTATGTCTATTTTAGGGAATCTGATTCTTAAGCTGCCCATACATGTAAAGATGTCTCTGGTTTAGCCCTGTGAGCTGAACATGTGCGATCCCTCGATTCCCCCATCCATACTATAAACAGCCCGGATGGAGGAAACACCCCTGCCAGTTACTGTATTCTAACTGCCGCACCCGTAGCAGTCAGGATACCCAAACAGTGATGACTGCAGTCAGTGCTGGACCGGCTAGTTTCAGTTTTCTCTTGAAGTTTGTCGAGCTGGGTGGTGTCAGTAGGGCCACCCCACGGCTTGATTTTCAGGCAATTCACAGGAATCTCCCAAAATTCTAGCTGTGTATGGCTAGCTTAAAACACAATGACAGCTTCCAGCAGATAGGTAAACTGCCATGAGACCTATATAGGGACTGCCACTGCTAACCTGCTCCTGAAAAAGCTAGTTGCCGGTTAAGCTTCCGCTCTGGCTTTGATGGCTTGTGTCAGTGACCTAGGACAAGAACGTTGATCAGTAAAGTCTAAATAAAATAAAAACATACAAAAATTACTTAAAGTGGCGTTAAAGTCACAAATATTCCCACCCCCTCATGCTGGTGTAAGGACTTGCCTTAAATGATGCCTCTTCATCCGATCATCATCTTCTTCTTTACAGTAATTTTAAGCAGTCCCTCCAGTGCTGGTTCCGGTCTCTTATCCAGCGCTGACTGCTGTGTATTCTGTGTCCCACGGAGCCTATCCGTGTGCACGCTGCCTTGATTTACACAGTGTCTCTCCTCTTCTCCTGGCCGAAGATCTCTACTGCACATGCACCCGTCCCATGATCCTTCACAGCCACTTGAGAATCTTCAGAACATCGGACGGAAGCGAGTGGTGGAGACAGAGGTAAGTAATAACCTATTTGGTAACTTTAAAAAAAAAATGTTTTTGCATATATGTATCTACTGCTAGCAAGCAGAGGATAGATGCGAAAAGTTTTTTTTTTTAAACCCCTGCTTTAACAGCGGTTTAAACTTACATCCCCATGGTCCCCGTGTGTGTTGCAAAGTAGCAACCGCTCCGAGCTCACTCCCCGTGATGGACTACAATCCCAATACAACTAAGTAAACTAAAGGTGAGACTGTAGTCCATCACAGGAGTGAGCTTGGAGCGGCGAAAATGGCACTTTTGGCATAATGCAGAAAGTGCCATGTTTCTGCTGACATAGCG
This sequence comes from Nanorana parkeri, assembly GCF_000935625.1. Taxonomy (NCBI): domain Eukaryota; kingdom Metazoa; phylum Chordata; class Amphibia; order Anura; family Dicroglossidae; genus Nanorana; species Nanorana parkeri. The sequence continues at coordinate 268,431 of NW_017306744.1, forward strand.
GCACATCCGTTTCTTCTCGCCTCCCCGCTGGGCGCTGCTCTGTGTCACAGGCGGCCAAGCGCTGCGAGCGGCGGGCGTCTCTCCTCCCACACTGCTCAGCCTCCTGTGTCAGATCGGAGGAGAGCGGTGTGGGGGCGGAGACAACCCACACTGTCACAGGAGGCCGGCGGTTGAGCCAGCTGTCAGATTAAGCTCTCCTTCGCTCAGCCTCCTCTGACAACTGTTAGGAAGGAGAGCGGGTACAAGCAATCAGTGATCGTTGGAGTGTTTGTACATAATTGAGGACATAGTATGTTTACTGTGTCCTCAATTATGAATGAATGAGAAGTGACCTACATCACCTCCTGTTCATTCATGATTCTCCTGTTCATTCATGATAGTAAACATACTCTGTCCCCATGTTATGAATGAACAGGAACACTCAGTATAGAGGATTCCTGATCATTGATAACAGGGGCTGCAGAAAAAGAGACAGGAGGACTTTGTGTCCTCAATCTCTTTCTATTTTAAAAAGGGAAATACCAGGGGTCTGTTTAGACCCCCGATATTTCCTTCAAAGCACCTAAAAGTAAAATATTTAATAAAAAAAAAAAAATGTAAACAAATGTAAAAGTTTATTTTAAAAAATGAATAAAAAAAAAATTGAAAAAGTTAGGAAATTTTTTTTTTTCAGTTTTGGCCCCACATTTTTTTTATTTCGGTTTTGTTTTTACAATTTTGATTTCGGTGCACCTCTAAATAAGATACATTTTCGTTAAACGTTAGGGTCCTTGTATACAATTTTAATATTGAACTGTGAAGTTTAGTGTCACTTTAAAAGAAAAAAAGGGCCCATTTACACTGTTTTAACACATTCCAATGAAGTGCAAGTCGTTCAGGGGTAGCCAAACTCCGGCCCTCCAGCTGTGGTGGAACTACAAATCCCATGAGGCATTGCAAGACTCTCACAGCCACAGACATGAATCCCGGAGAGATGCATCATGGGATTTGTAGTTTCACCACAGCTGGAGGGCCGGAGTTTGGCTACCTTGGTATAGCCTGTGACATTCACAAAGAGTGTTGTGAATCCTCTTTAGGCCCCTTTCACACAGGCGCCATCCGTTCTTGTCAGTATGGGGTCCGTCCAGAGATACCCTGATGATCTGCTCAGTATGGGGTCCGTCCACAGATCCCCTGATGATCTGATCAGAATGGGGTCCGTCCACAGATCCCCTGATGATCTGATCAGTATGGGGTCCGTCCACAGATCCCCTGATGATCTGATCAGTATGGGGTCCGTCCACAGATCCCCTGATGATCTGATCATGGGGTCCGTCCACAGATCCCCCTGATATGATCAGTATGGGGTCCGTCCACAGATCCCCCTGATATGATCAGTATGGGGTCCGTCCACAGATCCCCTGATATGATCAGTATGGGGTCCATCCACAGATCCCCTGATGATATGATCAGTATGGGGTCCGTCCACAGATGCCCTGATGATCGGATCAGTATGGGGTCCGTCCACAGATGCCCTGATGATCGGATCAGTATGGGGTCCGTCCACAGATCCCCTGATGATCTGATCAATATGGGGTCCGTCCACAGATCCCCTGATGATCGGAACAGTATGGGGTCCGTCCACAGATCCCCTGATGATCGGATCAGTATGGGGTCCGTCCACAGATCCCCTGATATGATCAGTATGGGGTCCATCCACAGATCCCCTGATGATATGATCAGTATGGGGTCCGTCCACAGATCCCCTGATATGATCAGTATGGGGTCCATCCACAGATCCCCTGATGATATGATCAGTATGGGGTCCGTCCACAGATCCCCTGATATGATCAGTATGGGGTCCATCCACAGATCCCCTGATGATATGATCAGTATGGGGTCCGTCCACAGATCCCCTGATATGATCAGTATGGGGTCCATCCACAGATCCCCTGATGATATGATCAGTATGGGGTCCGTCCACAGATCCCCTGATATGATCAGTATGGGGTCCATCCACAGATCCCCTGATGATATGATCAGTATGGGGTCCGTCCACAGATCCCCTGATATGATCAGTATGGGGTCCATCCACAGATCCCCTGATGATATGATCAGTATGGGGTCCGTCCACAGATCCCCTGATATGATCAGTATGGGGTCCATCCACAGATCCCCTGATGATATGATCAGTATGGGGTCCGTCCACAGATCCCCTGATATGATCAGTATGGGGTCCATCCACAGATCCCCTGATGATATGATCAGTATGGGGTCCGTCCACAGATGCCCTGATGATCGGATCAGTATGGGGTCCGTCCACAGATCCCCGGATGATCTGATCAGTATGGGGTCTGTCCACAGATCCCCGGATGATCTGATCAGTATGGGGTCCTTCCACAGATCCCCTGATGATCGGATCAGTATGGGGTCCGTCCACAGATGCCCTGATGATCTGATCAGTATGGGGTTCATCCACAGATGCCCTGATGATCAGAATAATTTTTCTCTGGACCTAGAGGGATTCCATTTAAAAAAATGCCAAAACCTATTTGACACGTATACACATGTACATAAAGCCGGGTATACAGCCGAAATCCGCGGCGTGGGTGCTTTTGTCAGCAACCTTCAGCCAGGCATCCATCAGCTGATCCAGGGAAGGAACAGGTTGGAAAACTGTCAGCCAAACAGAGCTAGCAGCCAATCTGACAGGGCCGCAGGCTGAATACAAAGGAAACAGCGGGGGATGCCTCAATCCACGCTTGTAAGCATTGATGGAGAAATCTCTTCTATTTGTTACGTTCAACCCATAAGATTCAACAAAAAAATAAATAAATACAACTGTATATACCTGGCTTCAATCCCAAGCAGTGCCATGGTGTGTACTCATCTCTATACAGGGTTTTATTTCATGTCACATGAACACAGAAGCCACAGCAAACCATACAGCTACGTGACTACTTTATTCCTGTTCTACATAACATCCCCCTCTATGGGTGTCACAGATAACGATAATAAGACGAAATCTGCTCTCATCGTATCTCCTTCATAAACAACGGACATCCTTCTACTGCTCGTCAGCTCACCTTAGTGAAACGCAGGTCCCGATTAAATACAGCGTAATATAGGAAATTTCCGCCCACAGCTCCTTTCTTCCAGGTTACAGCAATCTCCTGTACGCCATTTTGTTTTTCCCGCCTAGTGCACTATTTTCTCACGCTTCGAATTCCACCAATCAATGGAAAGGATATAGGTGTAGTAAGATGGCCGGGAGTTGGGTGCAGTAAGATGGCTTCCGGTACCCAGTATAGACGTAGCTGATAGGCTCATTGCGCCCTCTAGTGATTGGTTATGGAAGTGCGAAGCTCTTGATCTGCAGTATTTCTATCCCGTTCCAGTCTCTCTGTATGTTCTCACAGGCGAATTAATTATCGAATCAAGCAAATCTGCTAATTGTTTTATTCTCCTGAACACAAGTATGGAGATACACAAATATACAGTCTGTATATTGGCAATGCACCAATCACAATTGACTCGTTTACCTAATGACCTCTGTTAATAATCTTATTTTTCATGTCAGAACTTACTTCTCTCCTCAGGGGTGTGGAAATTTTTGAAAAAACTACTTGTCCAAGGGCTAAAGCAGGGGTCAAGTCTACATGTCCTTCATTATAATCTACTTGTCCCAACACAAAAAAAAAGTTTTAAAAGTTTAAAACTAAGGATGCACCAATACCAGTTTTTGGGTATCGAGTACGAGTACCAATATTTTGCTTTCAGCACTCAGTCAGTATCGGTGCTTCCGTTGGCATGGAGCAGGCTTCCCGGGCAATCAGGAAGCATCGCCACGGTCTTAGTAATAGCGCAGACGAAGAAAGGAAGTTCTTTGTCTGCTCTGCGGGCTCTATGGTGAGCTCCCGTGCCGTGGTGACAGGTCCACCAGAGGAACGGGGGACCCCGAAAACCACGGCGCGGGGGGGCGGACAGAATCGCCGATTCTCGCTTCATACAAGTGATCTGATTAGATCACTTGTATGAAAACGAGCGGCGGCTCATTATGTTCTGATCTGTTAATGACCCTCATAGTTAGAGCCGACGTGTGTAGAAGCTTTTACACGTCGGCTCTATCGATCGGGAAGTGATAAGAAACATACAGCCGATCTGCTCACTTCCCGATAGTCTCCCCGCAGTGAGCAGTGACTGTCATTCACCGATCTCCGCAGAGATTCCCCCCTCTCCGATCCTGAGTGGAGGAACAGACGGGGGAGGGGGCGGGTACAGCTGGCTCTGCCTCTAGATAGGCACTTAGGCAGAGCCAGCTGTCACTCACGCAGATGGGTGGATCTCGACAGTATTGTCAGGATCTGTCCCGGCACTTTGATCCTGGTCTGGTGATATCACAGGAGATTTCTCTTAGTGCAATGAAGCCAACTTTTCCTTTAGTTTTGAATAGAGTGGAGAGGGATTAGTACAGCTGTCAGGTTTTTATTTGTCCTGGTTTCACCCAAAGTGAAAGAAAATAAGAAAATTCCAAAGTTGTCACCAGAACAGAAATGGGAAATCGTCCAATGTGGACACTATTTCTGCTCACCCTCCGGAAGTATCATTCTCCTGGGTCCTCCACAGCTCACGCTAGTTCCTCCTGCAGGATCACGGAAAATTGTTATCTCATACTTACTGTCATTTTCTTTTCCTGGCCTTTCCTCACGTCACCATATTTTTGAGCAGGCCAGGAAACAGTAATGAGGTGGAGGTCAGCAGGAGGATCCAGTGAGACCTGAAGGGGACCCAGGATATCCACACTCCCAGAAGACTTAGGGGGTGATGGCGTTCAGCAACATAGGCAGCCAGAGGGGTAAGTATTCGGTTTTGGCTTTACAGGTACATGTGTGGTTTAGTATTTTTATGTATGTGACAGGGTCACTTTCAAGTGTTTTTTAAGGGTGCAATGGATATTGAATGACTCCTAGGGGGTCATTCACACGGGGGACAAGGTCTGCATAGAATTTCTCTGCACCCTGGGGCCAAAGGTGTTGCGTGCAGCCCTCCTTTCATGAACAATGACAGGCCTAGGGTATATTTGCATAAGATACGGATGTGAATGCAGACAGCCTGTGTTCAGGGAGATACATCCATACCTACTGTATATGTAAGTATACACTCAAAGCAGCGTTCACCAGCGTACCACCGCTGCCTGCCATTGATGTGTCCAGATGGGCTGTATGCAAAACTTCTGGTGCAGAGATCCCACTAATTTTATGGTACACAGATCTTTGCACCTGTGTGAATTAGCCTTGAGTCCATTCATGCCATATGCATTGGGATGCGACTTTCAACACAATCCCAACACATAATTTTAAAAAAATTAAATTCAATGAAGCCAGTCCACTCCAGCGCATTGCATTGTGCAGCATTGCGCTGCACTGAAAAAAAGTAGAGCATGCTCTGTTTTTTCAGCGCATTCATCAGCGCAAAGCAATATAAAAAGAAAAATCAGGAAGTGACCTCACAAGAGATTTTAAAAATGCAATGCAACGTGCATCAATAGACTGCACTTCACACGGTTCTAAAGCGCAATACAACTGTGTTAGCGCACGCTTTGTAGTGTGAATTGACCCCATGGGTTACGGAAGCTTTTTACAACCATTGCAGACCAGTCCTTATGCTAAAGTGATGTGACAGGTCACTTTAATTTCACTCATCCTCCTCCCTAATATTCACAATAAACAAAATATGCATTAAATCATACATTTTAAAGAGTGCAGCGGGCCAACTTCACAGTTTTGTTTTTTCTTTTGTAAGTTTTTATGTTCCAAAACTTTCAACTGCTGCAGTTTCTTTATATCAATCACAAATAAATCTTGCAAAAATGTATACAAATTTCGGGAACAGGGAAAAAGTTCTAGAAAACCATTTCCTGTTCCGCTTTTTGTGACTGGCTCACAGAAATTCCATTTTTGGTGCACCTCCATGAGGCTCATGCGCAGGAATAGGGCTGACCAGCATGAACGGTGCCGCGCGAACGGGTGAAGCACTGCGCCTGCGCAGTAGGAAATCCGCTGACAGCCTGGTAGTATGACGCATGCGCCCTTGAAGGGGCGAGCGGCGATGTGTATTACGCATGTGCGGGCCGTCCACGTTGTGACTCATCCAGAAAGCTGCAAAGAGCTGAGAGTGTGCAAGAATGGGGGAACTGCGTCTGGTTCGGGGTGCTTTTCTATGGGGGATGAGTGGCATTTACCTGTGTGCATTCCTTTCATTGTACACCCAGATCCCAGGTATGAATAGCATTGTTACAACTGCTAGTGTGTGCAGGATCTGCTGAGGAATAAAATAATTATGCTGGCGGTTTGCAGATGGCAGAGAACGCCCTGTTGTAAATTTTAACTTTCCTCCAGGCGATCTTTGATACTATAAAAAGATACTTTGTAGCAGACCACTGAGGTTTGGTAACAGAAATGAATACATGCTCTTATGAAAAGCGTGTTCAGTGGTTGTCATTGATTCTCTGCATGCACTAATGTTTTTATTAGCACACTTGTTCCAATATATTATAACTATTGTCCAATATGTCTATATCAGGATGTTTCTAGTTTGCTGCTTATATACTTGATTCATATTTTCAAAGAGGCATTTGGCATCTCCATAGCAGGTCCTTAAAGCGAATCTAAACCCAAGAACAACCTTTTAATTTAATCTCC